>NC_140483.1:73501990-73701990 GCF_964271855.1 Acomys minous | reverse complement strand
GGCTGTCTCTATTTCATTATTTGCCCAGTGGTTTTTTTCCTTCCTTCCTTCCTTTCTTTCTTTGTGTTTAATGCTTGTTGATGACAAGTAATCTACTCACTGAGTTATTTCCCCAACCTTTATTATACATTCTTAGTGATGAAGCAAGTGGGAGCAATGTGCTTCTACAGTAGCCTTTGATAATTCCTGTGCCCTCATGTTCAGCCCTTATGACATTCTTTTTTTTTAAATGTCTTCCATTTCTGTCAGGTGCTCTCTACTACTGCTTTTCCATATGAGAAAGAGCTGGCATTTCTGTTAAACATTAATAAAAAGCAGAAAGCTAAGTGCTATCCACTGTGAGTAGGCACAAGGAAGGGCTTAGAGGCAAACTCTGGGGACACTCATATTCGAACAGCTTAGGACAATAATCTGTAGTCTTTAGAAATTACAACTAATATTTTCCAACTAAGCCAAGCACAGAAGGTTGTAGAATGATGTGACATGATGTTTGCAGTTTGTATATGCTACATTTGGGTAAACATCTCAGCCATTGGAGAACATCCCAGGAAATGTCCTTAGGAATATCCAAACAGCAATATTACATGTGGCTGATCCTTTAACAAAAGTTACAATTTCATGATGGAAATTATTTTGATTTAGAATTCTGGTGATAATTCTTTTACCATCTACAAAGGACACGTGTTTCCATTGAGAAGTTTTATGCTAGTTTGACCTCAATCATCTGTCTTTAGATTTAGGTTCTGGACTTTGCCTGGATTTGTTATAGATCTACTTGCTGACATGCAGAACAGTCATAGGGGAGGGGAATAAGGGGAAAAGAGGAGAGAGGGAAGAATGGGAGGATACAAGGGATGGGATAACCATTGAGATGTAACAAGAATAAATTAATAAAGAAAAAAACAAAGAAGCTAAAAATAGAAAAAAAAGATTATAAATATTATTTTTGAACCTCATTATAGCTATTAAAATAAAAATATAACATGATAAGTAAGAGAGTTCATGCAAAGCTTCAGATGCCTCTTAGACAATTGAATAAAATAAGAAATCTAGGCAGCAATTTCCATGTTAATTTTTAAAGAAATTGTGTTAAAATTATAAGAAATAAAATACATCTTACTCTTTTAAAAAATCATTTTGTTTTCTCATTTTCATTTCATGAATTATTTTCAAATATGTTTGCTAATACCTTCATCCACATTTGACCTTCCTTCATGAAAGTTCCTTCAGATATTAGACACCCAGTTTTGAACTTATAATTACTTTCTTTTGTGCCTTTTTTGTCTTCTCACGCCTTCCCTATTTATTGTTGTTCAATAACCTGGGTGATTTTCCAGATTCTGTCTTCTAATTTCATAGACTTATTTTTTTTTCTTTTATCAGACTCCCTACTGCCTCTGAAGTCACTATGATTTT
The DNA here is from genome assembly GCF_964271855.1 of Acomys minous. NCBI lineage: Eukaryota > Metazoa > Chordata > Mammalia > Rodentia > Muridae > Acomys > Acomys minous. The sequence goes on along the minus strand of NC_140483.1, from coordinate 73,700,574 downwards.
GTTGGATTTCTGTACCCACTTTATTCCTAGGTTTGTGAATTCCTTGACTTGTTCATTTGATTACATTATTTCTTATCTTGGAAGGTTTATGGGCACAGAGGGTTTTGTTTCTTGTTGTTTCAGATGATTGAGACACTACATATCAGATGGACATTTCCCGTGAGATTATTAGCAGGTAGGTACCATTGGAAGGAGATCACATGAGAGACTGATTATCAATAGGGATCTTTCTAAAAACAAAAACATCATTTATATTTTATGGAACTATTCACTTTTCTATGGAAGAATGTTCTATTTTTCTGTGTTGAAGAAGTAAAATCAGGCTGAGATCCCAGACCTCAGTGTACATAGTACACTTCCTGCATGATTAGTGCTGTATCTACAGTGAGACTTCTCGTCTGGCTTCTCTTCTATTCAGGTCTCTACACCAATGGATAGGTGTAAGTTGAAGGTGGAAAGGAACCTGCTGTATATCTTCCTGGACTATCTTCCTTGGACTAAGATCCACTATATCTCCACATAAATCATAAAGACAATCTGATTTCCCCTCTCCATTTTCAAACCCAGGGTGAGCAGAGAAGCCCCATGATAAGCAGTTATAGTGAGGCAGACAAGCCCAGGATCTGCTTGGATATAGCCACATACAGCCTTTATCCAGGGCACTTAGCGGCTTGGCTTCCACTTGCATAGAACTGAATGCACATCATTATGAAGCAGTGGAGTTTCCTGAAAGCCTTCAGTATTCTCCCTTGTGTGGTCAAACACATTGTGAAGCACATCCAAAGCTAAGGCCAGTTTGCTGATGCAGACTATGCAGGATTTGGATGCAGGCACAGTATGGCAAGGTAATTTTAGAGAAAATCCCTTATTTACTATTTTACATTTAAGAATAATGAGTGTGTATAAAAAAAAATAGATTCATCATGAAGAAGACTACGTGCAATGAACAAAGGCTTGCATAACCTAAGCCCATCAATAAAAATAACAAACAATTAACATGGCATCCCAAGCAACCAACTCTTCGTCCTTCCATTCTACCTAAAGAAAGAAGACACAAACAGTAAACAGTGGCTCTCCAATAATTCTCATTCAAGACTACTGTGCTCTTCTACAGTATGTAGATTTTAATTTCATTTTGTTTTCAATTGAATTGCCTGCTACTTTTCTATTTGTGTGCATGACTTCACATCTTTTAATATGATGCCTAAAACTTCTAAACATCAGATTCCAGCAGAAACTATGAATAACAGTGAAACTATTCCCATGAGCTCACTTTCAGCATAACCAGGAAGGGAGGACATGCTCCTCTACCATCTATTTCCAGTCTTACAATCACAAAAGTGGCTTACATTTTTGGGCCCACTGTAAGTTGTAGCAGTAATAAGCCTGGTTTGGCACTGCCCAAGAATGGCATTCTTGCAATATTAATAAGCATGACAGCACTGCTTGAGACACTTATCTGCAGATTCTATGTATACCCTCCCCAACTCTGAACAATTTACAAAGCAATCAATCGGCGTCTTTGGAACCCACCTGCATCAAGCCACATGCACATCTTGTGCTCTGAGCAATAGATTAACCTTCCTTGCCTTAAGAGAAGAAAAAATGTGGAGGTAGGCATCTCTGAAACAAACTGAGGACCTGTGACAATGTAGGCTCCTGGGAGGATATTGGGGTGAGTCCTGGTAGCAGGGGTCATGGAGACTTGAAGAGGCCACCTTCCAGCCATCCAGAACTTCTAGTGGAGGGAGGGGAACAACAACACACAGGGAGTACAGAGCGCCTTGTGGAAGGGTGAGGGGAGGAGACCTGCAGGGGACAAGAACTCCACAAGACCAACAAAGTCAAACGACTTGGACTTAGGGGTGCTTATGTAGACTGAAGCAACTTTCAAAGACCATGCATGGACTGGATCTTGGCTGTCTACACATATGTAGCCAATGGGCAACTAATTTATTCTTCATGTGGGTCCCCGAGTAATGGGAGCAGGAGCTCTCCTTGAATCTGGTGCCTGTTTCACTTGGATCATGACCTTCCAGTGGGATTGCCTTGCCCGGTCTCAGTGGAAGAGGGGGTGCTCAGTCTGGGATGTGTAGTGGATGTAAATATGTTTATGTTTAGCTCCTACATGAGATGGGTTGGTGAAGGGGGGGTCCTCTTTTCTGAAAAGTAGGGGGGAAGGGATAGGGGAACTGCAAGAGAGGGTGAAACCAAGAGGAGAGGAGCTAGTAGATTCTAGGGAGATGTAAGGTGAATAAAACAAGAATGAAAAGAATAAAACTTATTGTCTTCAAAATCCAGACAAAAAGAGACCCCCAGAGAGTTACCTGGGATACTTGAATATCTGTTTGGTGGTCCCCTGTCAAGTTTGACCATTTATTTATTACTAATCTCTATCACTGTTATATTTTGGACTAGTTATCTGCAATTTTTTGCAATCTCTTTGTGTTTTTATTACATTCTTGAATAAGAGGTCTCAAAAAATTCAGCCTAAAACTGGACCACCAAATGCAGAGATAGGGTTGGGTATAGGCAGCAGTCACACTATTCTCCACAAAGTAACTTCACGAATGCTCAAATACTCTTGGGGACTGGGAGATGGCCTGTCACAGGGGATAACTACACCATATAGACAGAGAGAGAAGGACAGAACAGAAACATTTATGTGCTAAAGCATTGAAGAGCCAAAGAAATTAGTGACTATTCAAAGTATACTTTCTGCAAATAATAATAATAATAATAATAATAATAATAATAATAATAATAATGATGATGATGATGATGATGATGAAGTGTACAGGGAAAGGCCTGAATTAGTACCTTCTTTTCTACCTCAAGATGTGTTTACAGGTAAAGTGCTGCAGCAAGAATAACAGCATGCCTTTTATTTGAGAAACGCTTTCTTTGCACTGATGATAAATATTTCCTTATTCCTTAAACCTCTAATTAGATGTTTAGTCCAAAAGTTAAATACACAATTCCTCAATCTCTCCACCTCAGCATTTAAAAAATCCATGTAGCTCAGAATGTAGCCACCTCTTTGGTGCATTCTATAATAGCTCTATTTTATAATTTTCCCACATCTTTTATCTGAGATCTTCAAATCCTTTGCTAGCAGGTTCTCATTAATCCCTAAAACCTCCTAGGTGACCCTTGACCAACAAAATTATTCCAGATCTACAGATGAAAAAAAAATGGGTGCCTCGAGCACCTGACCCCTCCCCATCCTCACCCTATGTAGAAACCACTGAACATCACAAGAAAAGAAAATAATCAGGGGCTTACACTAAGTGTCAAGAAAGAAACCTTGCTTAAAAAAACAATCACTCAGTTCTTAGAACATTTCTTGAGAAGCTTTTAGAATATAGAGATACAACACAGCTGATGGGCAGAGAGTCCTGAAGCCCACCTCTGCACATGCGCCAGAAATGGCCTACTGATTAGAGGAACAGTAGCACTCATCTCAGCATTCTGCTTGTGGCCAAATCCTTTCAGAAGCCTTTGTTCATTCACACACTAGGAAGAAAGGCTCACCCTCTCCCCAGAGCGTCTCCCCTGCAACTTTTCGGCATTGTTATTCCCTAGCCAACTTGGGATTTGGGAAAGATGTGGCACTTTAAATGACCACACAGACCTTTGAATTGTACTTCTTTTAGCTAAGGCCCACTGGAGAAAGTTCTTCAGAGTCACCCAAAGTTGCTGAGTCATTCTGCCTCTCTTTAGAAGGCTTGATTCAGGCAGGTTTTGCTCATCCTAACACTAAATTCTCTGCCTGAATGTATTCACTTCTGCTGGTTGAACATGAGATTCTGACTGAGAACCTGTAGCAATGAGGAGACATTCCTCCCGAGTATGCATGTCTAATCCCCAAACCCGTTGCTCTCCTCAGGGTAAACACTGATATTTACTTGCTGCGATGATAAACCTTTCTCCTGTGGGGGGAAAAAGTTCCTTAACTTTCTGGAACCTTTGTACACTTTGTCACGGGTCATCTTTAACACCATTGATAGCCATCGCTTGCTAGTCTTTGTTTGTGAGCTAATATCTTCATGACTGACAAATGAAACCTTTTGGGTTATATTAACTTAAGTGGTCATGACCTCTCACCAGCCAATTAGCTGAGTGTCCTCAGATAGTGTCTACTTTAATCTTCCTATCTAATATCTTCTAAATGTATTTGAGAAGTGTCCTAGTTCGTGATTTTCTTTGTTCTGCTACCATAAAATTTCATAAAATTGTTAACACATTGGAATATAAATTTTGAGATAGTCCAAATCTGTGTGCTTTGAGTACTCTGTTTTCTGTGGCCTTAGTCACTCATAGCCAGCTCTAGAATTAAATATTTATCACTAGAATTAAATGTGTATCACTTTTGAAGTGAGAGGTTTTTTTGTTTTGTTTTGTTTTGTTTTGTTTTGTTTTTGTTTTTTTGTTTTGCCTGTGTGGGCCTCAAGAGTCTACAACATTGTGTTTGGTTACAAGATCTGCACATGGACTCTATAGGGACTCCCTACACTTGCTAGTTGTGTGAGTCTTTCTCTTACTAGTTGGAAAATATATATTTCAACCAGAGAACCATCTGAGAGCTGAGATGTTTTGAGCAATGGTGATATAATTAATATTAATCAAACACATGTTTTACTTCCTGAATTTTTTGAAAGTCAATAATAGTATACTTGTTTTCCTATTACATATACATCAACCAGTAAATAGTACATTTTAGGTGTTAGCAGTAAAATGTGTGTACTAGCCAGGTATGGTGGTACACGCCTTTAATGCCAACCCTCGGGAGGCAAAGGCAGAGGCCGGCAAATACCTGTGAGTTGGAGGCCTGGTCTACAAAGCAAGTCCAAGACAGCCAAGCCTACACAGAGAAACCCTGTCTCAACAAAAACAAAACAAAAAATGAACAAAAATGTGTATATTGAAGCTTAAGATTAAATATGGCTATATTTGGAGATGATAATTAAGATAAATTGTTACATTAGGAATTGAATCTAAAAAAAAATGAATCTACCTCTGGGTAGAGACATACCATTATATACAGTCCAAGAGTTCAACTATCTGTGCTGGCCAATAACCTGTCCAAAACATCACCCCTTACGGAGTCTGGTTCACATTCAAGCAAGCTACAAAGATGGAAATGATAATTATTCCTTTAATGAGTTAATGTGATATACCTTTCTTTCCCAGAATCCCTCAGTGCAGTTCTGTAATTACTACAAAGTTCTGTTGGATCTTTCCTCCTTTCTGAGTTCAATAACACTCCATTTTTCTTATCTCTTTCTTTGAGATGGTGGCCAGAGCTCACTTGTTTTTTTTCAGACATTCTGAGCTTCTTTACTTTTCTGTCATGTGGCCAATTTCCACAATTAGATTGAACAACATGGCTCTATCTTCATCTTCTGTTTCTCTGTTTCCGGGGTAGCTACAATTTATCTTCTTTGGAGTTTTGGTTTAGATTTAATTATATTATTCTTAAGCTATTTTTGAGAATATTCTTGACTGCTGGTATTAGAGACTAAAACCCTAAAAGGAGAGACCAACCTCCCCATTAACCAAATGATGTCATAAAGAGTATTCTCTCATCTTACACAATTAGTATCTTTCAAAAAAAGACACAAGAGTATTCTAAAGTCTCCTCCTTTCTCTCTCTCTATAGAAACACACACACAAACACACCCTCTCCTGCTCTTTCATTCTCTTCTCCACCTCCTTTTTAATTTTCCTTGATGTAAATACAAAAGCATAAGTACAAAATGAGGTCAACCCAACTGGAGATCTCTCACCATGCAACAACACTGTGTGCCAGCACTTGATTTTGCATTCCTTGTTTCCAAATACTATAAGGAAATGAACTCTCCTTTTTAAAATATATTTTATTAATTTATTCATATTACATCTAAATTATTATCTCATCCCTTGTATCCTCCCATTCCTTCCTCCCTCCCATTTTCCCCTTACTCCCTTCCCCTATGACTGTGACTGAGGGGGACCTCTTCCTCCTGTATATGCTCATAGGGTATCAAGTCTCTTCTTGGTAGCCTGATATCCTCCTTTCACTTCCACCAGGCCTCCCCATCCAGGGGATGTGGTCAAATATGGGGCACCAGAGTTTATGTGAAAGTCAGACCCCACTCTCCACTCAACTGTGAAGAATGTCCTGTCCATTGGTAGATCTGGGTAGGGGTTTGAAGTTTACTGCATGTATTGTCTTTGGCTAGTGCCATAGTTTGAGCAGGATCCCTGGGATCAGATCTGCCCATCATAGTGTTCTTCTTATAGGTTTCTAGGACACTCTGGATCCTTCTACTTTGCAATTCTCCCATGCTTCTCTCACCTAGAGTCCCAATAGGATGTCCTCCCCTCTTTCCTGATAAGTGAAGAACTTCATGGGACATGCCCCTTGGGCTAGTGTCCAGATGTATTTGAGTATATACCATGTAAGTCTTTCTGCTTCTGGGTTAACTCACTCATTATGATCTTTTCTCATACAATCCATTTGTCCACAAATATCAGGAATTCCTTGTTTTTAATAGTTAAGTAGTATTCCATAGTGTAAATGTACCACAATTTATTTATCCATTCCAGGTTCTGGCAATTATGAATAAGCCTGCTATGAACATGGTTGAGCAAATCTTCTTGTTGTGTGCTTGAGCATCATCTGGGTATAATTCAAGAAGTGAATAGCTGGGTCTGGAGGAAGCCCTATTCCCAATTTTTTGATATAGCGCCAGATAGATTTCCAAAGTGGCTGTACTAGTTTGCATTCCTACCAGCAACGAAGGAGTGTTCCTCTCTTTCCACATCCTTGCCAGCATGTGGCATCACTTGAATTTTTGATATTAGCCATACTAATGGGTGTACGATGGAATCTCAGAGTTGTTTTGATTTTAATTTCCCTGATAACTAATGAGGTTGAGCATTAATTTAAGTGTTTTTCAGCCATTTGATATTCCTCTGTTGAGAATTCTCTGTTTAGTTCTGAGCCCCATTTCTCAATTGGGTTATTTGGTTTGCTGGTGTTTAATTTCTTGATTTCTTTATATATTTTGGATATTAGACCTTTGTCAAAGGTAGGGTTGGTAAAGATGTTGTCCCAGTCTGTAGGCTGTCACTTTATTATGTTGACAGTGTCTCCTACCTTACAGAAGCTTCTCAGCCTGGGGTCCCATTTATTAATTGTTGACCTTGAGGCCTGGGCTGTTGGTGTTCTGTTCCAGAAGTTGTCTCCTGTGCCAATGTGTTGCAGGCTCTTCCCCACTTTTTCTTCTAACTGACTTAATGTCTCTGGTTTTATGTTGAGATCTTTGATTCACTTGGCTTTGAGTTTTGTGTGTGGTGACAAATATAGGTCCAATTGCATTTTTTACATGTAGACATCCAGATAGACCATCACCATTTGTTGATGATGCTATCTTTTTTTCCATTGAATAGGTTTGGTTCTTTGTCAAAAATCAAGTGACCATATGTGTGTGGATTCATATCTGGGTCTTAGATTCGATTTCACTGATTACCCAGCCTATTGCTGTGCCAGTTCCATGCTGTTTTAATGAGATCGTGTCTGAAGATTTCTCCTGAGGATCTTTTATTGTACAAGATTGTTTTAGCTATTCTGGGCCTTTTGTTTTTCCATATGAAGTTCAGAATTGAACTTTCGATGTCTTTTAAAATTACTTCTGTATTTTGGTAGGGATTGCATTGAATCTGTAAATTGCTTTTGCTAAGATGCCATTTTTACTGTTAATTCTTCTAATCCATGAGCAAAGAAGATCATTCCATCTTCTGATGTCATCATCATTCTCTTTCTTCATAGTTTTGAAAATTTTCAAACAAGTCCTTCACTTGCTTGGTTAGAGTAACTCCTAAATATTTTATATTGCTTGTGGCTAAGGTGAAGGGTATAGTTTTCCTAATGTCTTACTCTGCATGATTGTCATTTGTATATAGGAAGGCTGCTAACTTTTTTTGAGTTAATTTTGTATCAAGCCAATTTGCTTAAAGTGTTTTTCAGCTGTAGGAGTTCTCTGGGGGAATTTTTGTGGTCACTTGTGTACACTGTCACATCATCTGCAAATAGGGATAATCTGACTTCCTTCTTTCACATTTGGATCCCCTTGATCTCGTTTTGTTGTCTTATTGCTCTGGCTAGAACTTCCAGTACTGTATTGAGAGAGTGGGCAGCCTTGCCTTGTTTCCGATTTTAGAGGAATTTCCTTGAGTACCATTTAATTTGATTTTGGCTATTGGCTTGCTATATATAGCCTTTATTATGTTGAGGTGCCTTGTATGCATTGTATCCCTGATCTCTCCAAAACTTTAAACATGAATGGTTGTTGGATTTTATTGAATGCTTTCTCTGCATCTAAGAAGATGACCATGTTGTTGGTTTTTTTTTTCCAGTTTGTTTATATGGTGGATTACATTGATGGATTTCTGTATATTAAACCATCCCTGCATGCCTGGAATTAAGCCTACCTGGTCATGCTGAATGATATCTTTGATGTGTTTTTGTATACATTTTGCAAGTATTTTTTTTTTAGTATCTTTACATCAATGTTCATAAGGGGAATTGGTCTGAAATTCTCTTTCTTTGTTGGGTCTGTGAGGTTTCGGTATCAATGTGACTATGGCCTCATAGAATGAATTTGGTAATGTTCCATCCATTTCTATCTTTTGGAGTAGCTTGTAGAGTATCGTTATTAGCATATCCTTGAAGGTCTGGTAGAATTCAGCACTGAAACCGTCTGGCACTGGGGTTTTTTTTGGTTGGAAGACAATCAATGATTGCTTCTATTACTGTAGGGGAAATAGTACTATTTAGCTTGCTTATCTGTTCTTCACTCAATTTTGGCAACTGGAATTGATCAAGAATATCATCCTTTTCCGTTAAATTTTTAAATTTTGTGCCATATATGCCTTTGAAGGAGGATCTTATGATTCTTTGTGTTTCTTCATTATCTGTTGTTATATCTACCTTTTCATTTCTGATTTTGTTGATTTGGATACTGTCTCTCTGCCTTTTAGTTAGTTTGGCTAACGGGTTGTCTATCTTTTTGACTTTCTCAAAGAACCAGCTCTTAGTTTTGTTGATTCTTTGAATTGTTTTCTCAATTTCTAATTTATTAATTTCAGCCCTGATTTTAATTATTTTCGGTTGTCTACTCCTCTTGAGTGTTTCTGCTTCTTCTTTTTGTTTTTTTTAGGGCTTCCAACTGTGTCATTAAGTTGCTTATATGGGATGTTTCCAATTTCTTTTTGAAGGCACCTAGTGCTATGAATTTTCTTCCTAGCCCTGCTTTCAATGTATTCCCTAAATTTGGGTGTTGTTTCTTCATTTTCGTTGAATTTCAGGAAATCCTTATTTTCTTTCTTTCTTTCTTCCATGACCCAGATGTCATCAAGTAAAGAGTTATTTAGTTTCTATGTATGTGTAGGCTTTTTGTCATTTCTGTTGTTGTTGAATTGCAGCCTAAAACCATGGTGATCTGATAGGATACAAGGTATTATTTCAATCCTCTTGTATCTGTTGAGGCTTGCTTTGTGACCTGCTATGTGATCAATTTTGGAGAAGGTTCCATGGGGTGAAAAGAAGAAGGTATATTCCTTTTTGTTTGGGTGAAAGGTTCTGTAGATATCCTTTAGATCCATTTGATTCATGGTATTGGCTAACAATGTTATTTCTCAGCTTAGTTTCTGTTTCAATGACCTATCCTTCAGTGAGAGTGGGGTGTTGAAGTCTCCCACTATTATTGTGTGGGGATTGATGTGTGGTTTAAACTTCATTACCATTAACATTAAAAAATGTGGGTGCCTTTGTATTGGGAGCATTGATGCTCAGAATTGTGATGTCATATTGTTTGACTTTACCTTTGGTGAATATGAAGTGTCCTTCCTTATCCCTTTTGATTAATTTTGGTTGAAAGTCTGTTTTGTTAGATATTAAAATGGCTATGCCTGCTTGCTTCTTGTTACCATTTGCTTGGAATATTTTTTCCATCCTTTTACCCTGAGGTAATGTCTCTCTTTATGGGTGAGATGTGTTTCTTGAATGCAGAAGAATGTTGGATCTTGTTTATACATCCATTCAATTAGTCTGTGCCTTTTTATTGGAGAATAGAGACCATTGATGTTGAGAGATATTAATGACCACTGACTGTTAAGAGTCTTAATTTTGATGTTGGTTACAGTAGAGCACTTGTTTGGTTATGTTTTCCAGTGGTGTCTTTATTTATTTTCTGTGTAGTTTTGGTTGTAACTTGTCCCTTTGGGTTACAGTTTTTCTTCTAGTACATTCTGTAAAGCTGGATTTGTGGATAGATACTGTTTGAATTTGTTTTTGTCATGGAATATTTTATTTTCTCCATCAATGGTTCTTGATATTTTTGCTGCATAAAGTAGTCTGGCCTGGCATCTGTGGTCTCTTAGGGTTTGCACTATCTCTCTCTAGGCCCTTCTGGCTTTTATGGTCTTTGCTGCGAAGTCGAGTGTAATTCTGATAGGTTTTCCATTAAATGGTCCTTTTCCTTTGCAGCTTTTAATATTTTTCTTTGTTTTGTATATTTTGTGTTTTGATTATTATGTGATGGAAAGTTTTCCTTCTCTTGTCTATTCTATTTGGTGTTCTGTAGGCCTCTTGTATGTTTATAGGAATCACTTTCTTCAGATTAGGGAAGTTTTCTTCTATGATTTTGTTGAGAATATTCTCTCTGCCTTGGAATTCGGCATCTTCTCTTTCCTCAATGCCTATTATCCTCAAATTTCTTCTTTTCATGATGTCATTGATTTATTGGATGTTTTGTGTCAGGATTTTTCCAGATTTAGCATTTTGTTTAATTGTTACTCAAGATCAACGATTGTATCTTCTAGACCTGAGATTTGTTCATCCATCTCTTGGATTCTGTTAGAAATGCTCACCTCTGTGTTGCTCGTCTTCCTCTATAAGCTCTCATGTTCCCATTTTTCTTCTGTCTGTGTGTTTATCATTGAATCCATTTTCATCTTCAGATCTTTAATTGTTTTATTGATTTCTTTCATCTGATTGTATATTCCTGAGTTTCTTACATTGACTCTTTATAGGCCTTCAGTGATTGTAGAGTTTTATTGATTTCCTTTATCTGGTTGTTTGCATTTTCCTGAATTTTTCCACTGCCTCTCTAAAGGCCATCTGTTTGGCTACATCTTCCTGCATTTGATTACGAATTTTATTTGTTTCCTACATTGTCATCCTCATTACTAAGGATTTGAGGTCACTTTCTTGTATTTCCATTGTATTTGCATTCTCTGGGTTGTTTTCTTTGTGACCACTAGTATATGGAGACGCCATATTGTTTTGAGGTTTGTTTGTTTGGTTTTTTTGCATATAATTTTATGCTGTCTTTTAGGCATTTTGCCGTCTTGGTTTTGGAAAGTAGCTTCAGTAGTTGTGTGGATGGTGTCTGGGGATAGATTCATCTGTTTGCTCATGATTTCCCTAGGCTGGAAGCTCTGATGCTTCACTGGTCTGGATGGCAGAATCTAACCCTGTAGTTTGGGTCTCTCACTGCCAGTGATCCCCAGCTTCCCTGTACTGTGGGTTCTATAATCCTTCTGGGTCACTGAATGTGTGTTGGGTGAGGCCATTGTGTCCCCAGCATTTTTGGTTCCCTTGTAGCCCTGGAGCTCTCCAGGGACTAAAATAGGATGTGCAGAAGGGGTCTACAGGCACTCTACTCCCTGTCTCCCCAAGATTTTCTTAGTCCCAGAGCTTTGATGCTCTGCTGGTATGTGGTTGTGGTTCGCAGTAGCGTTTCAGGAACCAGACCACTCGCAGAGTCCAAGTTAGTGTCACAGGGCCCAAACTACACACACATACATTGATTCCAGTTCATGTCTCTGAACCCAAACGGGTCTCTGAGCCTAATCCACGCACTTAGTCCAGTTAGTGTTGAGTCCAATCATGGTTTGGGCCCAAACCACACAGTTAGCTTGCACATTTCAGCTACAGGCTCGGGGCCCGGACCGCACGTTGAACTCAGCTAGACTCTCTAGGCCCAAACTGCCCGCCAAGCTCAGCTAGGGACTCTGGGCCTAAACCATGCACCGAACTCAGCCAGAGTCTCAGAGCCTACACTGCCCACCAAGTTCAGGTAGGGACTCTTAACCCAAACTGAGCCCTGAGCTCAGCTAGAGTCTCTGGACCCAAACTGCCCACGAAATTCAGCAGAGTATCAGGGCTGGGACTGCGTTCCAAACTCAGCCAGGACTCTGGACCAAAACTGTGCGCCAAATTCAGCTAGAGACTCTGGGCCCAATCCTTGCGCTAAGTCAAGCCAAAGTCTCATTTCTGGGACCCTGAGTCAAGCTCAGCTAGAGTCTCTGGACCCAAACTACCCACCAAGTCCAGCTAGGTTCTCTGGGCCCAAATTGCTTACTGAGCTTAGCCAAGGACCTTGGACACAACCTGCAAGCTCAGACAGAGTCCCAGGGGCCAAACTGAGCACTAAGCTCATCAAGGGATTCTGGACCCAAACTGCATGCTGAATTCAGCCAGTGACTCTGGGTCCCAGACTGCAGACTGATCCAGCCAAAGTCTCAGGGCCAGGATCGCACGCCAAACTCAGCTACAGTCTCTGGGCCCAAACTGGCTGCCACGTCCAGCTAGATTCTCTGGGCCCAAACTCCCCAACCTACGTGCTGAGCTCAGCCAGAGTCCCAGGGGCTGAACTGTATGCCAAGCTCAGGTAGAGTCTCTGGGCCCAAATTGCATGAGCAGCCCAGCTAGGTTCTCTGTGCCCAAACCACACACCAAGCTTAACCAGGGACTCTGGACCCAAACTGTGTGCTGAGCTCAGCTAGAGCCTCAGGGGCCGAGCTGCTTGCCAAGCTCAGTATGGAATTCTGGGCCCAAACCGCATACCAAACTCTGCTAGGGGCTCAGCGCCTAAACTGCACTCTGAGTGCAGCTTGGGTCTCTGGGCATGAGCTGCATGATGAGTTGAGCCTGGGCCATGGGCCTCATACTGAGTGCTGAATTCTGCTAGAGTTGCTGGGCTCAAATCCCGAACTGAGTCCCCTCTCCCACAGCAACACCCACTGGCCACTATGCCAATCACTTTTGCTGGAGACTTCCCACATGCAAATTTCAGCAGATGCCGCTGCCACTGCCACTCCAATCCAATAGAATCCATGCTCTTCCCATGTTCAGGGGTATGCAGATTTTCTGTATTTTCGTGCTTTTGAACTGTGGAGTGCTCCCACTGTAGTGAGGTGGAGAGCTTGATGTTCCTGGTTCAGAATTCCATGCAATTCCCTGAAGCATTTACTGAAGCTTCTAAACTTGGTCCACGCCACTCACTGCCATCTTGGATCCTCCTGAACTCTCCTTTTTAGTCACCCAACAGCTGCATTTTGCCTGCAGCCCTCACAGACTAAGATTATACTCAATAGGTGTCTGCAGAGTTGATTTTAGCTGATATTTCATTAGCTTCATTTCAATACAAGCCCTACATTAGTTATACTAGCCCAGCGACTTAGAGGACTGATTCAGAAGCTTTGACTATTTGTATTTTTGTTTCCATTGATGATGGTTTATGCAAGCAGGTAGCTCCAGACACACCAAGGCTGAAGCACAGAGAGAGTATATAGCAGGTTTAATTGTATCTGCAGACTTGAGCTTACAGAGTATGGGCCAGCAGTACCTAAGACACTTCATTAGTCCTTCACATATACGTTTTTCTGTGATGTTCAACCCGTCTTCTGACTTTCCTACCTCTCCTTAGAAATTATGTTTTATAAGACATTAGGAAAAGCTATTCTTAAATGTTCTTGATTTCATGCTTCTGTAAATATAATTCTACTATCCCTGTGAGATGGCAGCCACCTAACGTGAGAATACTCCTAGTCTTATCTTTCACCTTCCTCTAGTAATTTCCTGCCTGTGAAGCTCTCACCCTCTAGGCAGTTTCCACTTTGTCTTTTAATTACACTTTAATATCAAATGTACTAAATATTTGACTTTGTTTTGATGGTTGGATAACACAATATTAAGCTAGTAATTTATATCTTAACTGCTATCAATAAGGAGAAGAAATGTTGTGTAAATTACTTTCTATGAGCTACATGCATATGCATCATTTTGTTTTGTCTTTACTTAATTAGTTCAAATAAAATACCATGTAACACATAAGCCTTCACCTAGCTGTCAGACCTTTTATTTTATTTTTTCTTATGCTTCCAGAAGCAGGTGATGTAACATGGAGTTGTTTAGTCTTTCCTCTTGGAAAGGGTCCTCTTCTTTGCTTGTTGAGGCTGACTTCCAAATTGTGTCCTTACATGCTAAAGCAAGAGGGGAGTTAAAGTCCTCTAGTATCTACTTTTGAATGAGGGACCTAACTTCCATCATCTCATTTCACCAAATTACTCTTTTAGTCCAATATAACCATAAATGAAGAGGAAGAAATCTGGACCTCACCATCTAGGTGGCAAAGAGGAGGCAAAGTTCAGTTCAGGATAATATTTAGATTCTTAGGAGAAAACCAAATTTAAAGTGTTCATTACAGAAAAAAAATAGAAATAAGAAATAGGGTCAGCATCTCATTCTACCCAATTCTTTATTCCCCTGCTCAGACCAAACACTTAGCACTGTGGATAAACTCAGACATTGGTTATCTCCTATCCAGTAGAAAGGTCGCAATGGGTCACAGCAACATCATTGTGACAGGATTATGGAAGAAATTATTTAAATCGCATGCATAGATGCAATGATGCAATCATGTCTCACCTGGAAACTCTCAGTAAAGCAATAAAAAGTACTGAAGTGTTCAGTACTGAATGGGACAAAATCAATCAATCAATCAATCAATCAATCAATAATTAGTTCTGGGGCATGCTTCTCCAGCTCTGGGCATCATAATTCCTTCTGCACAAAGTATCTCACAAATGTACTCTTGTCAGAGAGATAGGTGACAAGATTCAATAGAGAATTCTGAAGGATTTCCTTGAAAGAAAGCAGAGATGGATAATAAGGCCATCCTATTATGAACTTGACCGTGTCTGGAAACTGATAGGTTTTGTACTTTGAAGGTACTTCCTGTCATGATCCATAATTATTTCTGTTTCTCTTGAGTTAGTACATATGAAATACAAAGTATCTCACATCATAATTATTCCTTTTGAGGCATGTGTATTCAGCAATTCAGACTGTGAACCTTATAAATTTATATGCCCCCAAAAATAGATAAGAGAGGAACACTGGGGCAAAGACACAAATCATTCAATGCCCGAGGCAACTGAAAATCCACAAAGTGAAGCTGACCTGGAAGCATCGATTCAATTTTTTACTGAAGGAATTTCAGCATAGATTGATGGCTTTATTTGTGAATCTTCTAACTTCACTTGTTTATTTCAACCAGAAAGGAACCAAAAATCTAATTAAAATAATTGCATGGGGGTATATATATAGACATTATGATCCTTAATATTGATTGTCAACTGACAGTATTCAAAATAACCAAAAAGATAACACTCAGGGCATATTTCTAATGGTTTATCATGTTTGGATGAATTGAAGTTAAAATCCTAACCTAACTGTGGCCAGCACCCTCCCATAGCCTGGGTTCCTGGACTACTGGACAGAAGGGAGGAATTGAGCTAAGTACCTAAGTCTTTCTCTCTCTGTCTCTCTCTCTGTCTCTCTCTGTCTCTCTCTGTCTCTCTTTCTCTCTCTCTCTCTCTCTCTCTCTCTCTCTCTGTTTCCTTGGTACCTTCAGCTCCTTAATACATTCCTTTTCTTCTGTTATAAACCATACTCCCAAACTATGACCCTTTCTTCTTAAATTGCTTTGCTGGTACAGTTTATCAAAGCAAAAGGAAAAGAAAGTAATTCACACACATGAACATTTTATAATATGCAATAAAAACAAGAATAAAATAAAGGGAATTTAAATGTTTTTAATGAAATTTTTTTCTGTCAAAAAATACTGATTTATCTCACATGACTTAAAAGTCACTCTCTTTGTGGAACATGTGTGATTTTTCTCTTCCAAAGGAAATGGATCAACTTTATTACCCTCTTCCTGTATCTAGTATCCATGATCTCCTGGCAGATAGTCTAAGTGTAATCAATCTGTACAAACCATATGTATATGAGACATATGAACTTGTATGTTTCTGGCTGAAAAATATGTTCTTAATTGCAGGTCATGGTCTGTCTGTATCTTGATATATTAAATACTTCCTGCCACATAGAAAGTGCTCCATGAACATTTGTCAAATGACAATTTTGAAAAAAATGGTATTATGGGGAAGAGAGAACATGTGTTCAGTAAAATGTCCAAATATGTCTTAGAAAATGAAGCACTTACCTTGTAAGAATAAGGACTTGAGTTTGATGCAATTTGAGTTGGCATGGACCTGTAACCTTAGCATCCAGGAGGTAGAGATACACAACATCTGGGAGCTAATAGGCCAGCCAGACTGTCCTAACTAGGGAAGCCATGCTGCACACCTGAGCCTTTATACCTGCCTGAGATCTACACAACCAACAGTTATGACCTATGCACCTCCTTGTTTTCTGAATTTAGTCTTGGTTTAATGAATGTAAATATCTGTAGGGCCAGATTGGGCAGCTAATAAAGGGAAAGTTTAAGAATGCCTTGAAAGGAATATAAAAAAAATATGCCAGGGAGGAGTTTAAGGTTATTTCCTACTAAAGAAATGTCAACTATTTAAAAGAATTGTTCCAAAGATTAAAAGATTAGCATTTTTTATTTAGTCCTTGTGATTAACACAACAGAGCCAGGGGTGGTGGTGCACACCCATAATCCCCGCACTCACCAGTTGACACTGCAGACCTGAGACTTCCAGTAAGATTTTCCCACAAGGAAAAAATGAAAACAATAAACTATAAAAAACCTGACTGTGCTACTGGACCGAGCAAATGAGGTTGAGGCCCTTCTCTGGCTGTTAATCACTGTGCTATTGTGAGCTATGAGGTCTTTCGTAGTAGATATATTAGCTGGTAACCAGAGTTACTAGGAGAACTAAACACAGTATTAATTCATTAGAATAATTAATTAGATGCAGTGAGTTGTATTTCATGTATGCCCACCAGTCATATTTTCAGAGGTATATGATGACTGATGTAAGTATGTGAAGGTCTACTAAAAAAACTGTGGGGACAATCTCTTTAACATCTTAACATCATACAAACACATCAGGAGAAGGTGATCTAGGTTACAAGGAAGATCAGCCAACTGACTGTTGGGAGACATTCCTAGCTGTTCCATATATTAGCTATCTGTCTTGCATGTACCTGGTCAAATTTCCCATGCCCCAGGATCCAAGTGCAGCCTCATATACTTGGCAGGCTTTAATGTAGCAGAGCTGAAGGTCTGATCTGTTGGTGTGGTTTTGGCCATTAACTTTTAAACTGGTGAGTAGGTGATTAAATGGTGCATGGGCTTGAAAAATATTAAGTCCTTTTTTCCCATATTCTTAATCTTTTCTTTTTTCTTACTTCCCCTCTTTGTCTTTTTCCTCCTCCTACACTTCCCTTTCTTCCTCTTTATTTCCCCCCCCTCATTCTTTTCTGTCTTTATTTTCCTGTCTGTCCATACTTTCTGTTTTTTCCCTCTATTTTGGCCCCAGAATTAATGACATTTATAACATTATATGGAACATCTATTTTAATTCTTGTGCTTTCAGTTATCTCATCCCATACATCCCAGTTTCATTATACCTTTCAAATTAAATGAATAGTTCTTTATATTCAAGTCATATATAATAAATCAGGATAAAGAAAGATAACACAAAATGCAGTCAGAAAAAGGATACAAAGTGAAATATAAAATTTGCATCCATGGTTTAGACAGAATTACATACATGCCACTTTCCATAGGCCCCACTTCTTTGACACATCAGTTCACCCTGAAGCTTAACTGTGTGGTTCATGTGAACTTATCAAAATTCTAAAATCCTGTCATAGTACCAGAGAATTGCACAGTAATAGAACATATTCTTGATCATAGGAGAGTGTTGTGTGAGATTATGATATAGGGATGTATATGTATTTCCTCAGTTCATTTGTTCAAACAATTTTACATATGATAGGTTTCGGATTTCACAGTGTACATGGTTATGGCTCTATTAAGAGGTTTTGTCCTGACATAGTGTGGTTTAAAAAAAATCATGTGATAAGAGAGCTTGACTTACAACTGCCATTAATATTACTTGCATGTTTTACTTCTGTCCTCTCGTTAATCTTCTTATGACCAGTAGGTCTATCTTCTTTCTAAAGCTTAATTCACATCCTTATTGTATGCTTATGATTGGCAACATCATCATGACAGCCTAGTTACTACAGATACATTGAAAACTGAGAAGACAAGTCTTCTTTGCAAATTTTATTTTATTAAGGATGTCACCAGCAATGAAGCTCGGATAACAACAAAATGTAGTCATTAATAAACACTTGAATTTACTTATGTATGTGAAGTCATGGGACAAGACAATGCCATTTAAAAATGAATGAGTTTTAAAACTAATTGTAATAACTTTAAGAAAGAAAAAAGTAACAAACTTATTTCTTAAACAGTAGTATTCTCCAGGCAAATAAAATAACCCAGGTCTTACCATTTCAGATTGGCAAATATCATAGTCCCACAGTCAGTCATTATATAAAAATAATTAATGCCTCTAAGAAAAAAATCAGACTCTAAAAAGTGAGGTCCTGTGCCAAAGGCACACATCATATTTCTCTCAAAGACCTGGAAAATGCCTGTCTCTAAACACAACCAGTATTTATGCTTTACCAGCCTCCAGTGATGAGCATGCTAGCAAAGACGGCAGTATACATGTGGCTGGTATTCTTCTGACATTCAGACCTGCTTATGAGAGTTTACACTTAATGGATATCAGCATGGAGCAAATAATAAAGAATTACTTCAATGCAATCCAGACAAATTAAAATCAGTGTGCTGAGACTTGAGTGAACAATTTGCACTGACCCAGAATACCAATTGCAGCTCATAAAGGTGAAGTGGAAGGAAGGCTAAGCTGAGGCTGCCTAGCTGTGAGTCTCTGCAGGGGTACTGCAGATCATGAGTTGTCCCTCCAGACAAGGCTGACCTTGTGGCTTCATGCCGTCAACACTTACCATTCTTGGAGAGCAGGAGAACCAAAAAATTCTGGGAAGAGAAATTGAGGAAGAGCAAGAGGCAGGGAGTCTGTGCTGTCATGAAACTTAGTGTGATGATTTCTTTGGATAGAGCTGTCTGTGTAGTATCTGTGTAGATAGCTGAAGATAGAAGGCTTGTATTCTTGGTCACTGGGTATGGTTCTTCAAACATGTATGTAACAGAGGTACCAGAATCAAAAAGAGCTGAGATCTCTGCAAAAGAAAAGATAAGAAAGCATGCTTTCAAGCATTTATTTAATTACTCAAGGTAGATCTAATGCATTATCATGTACTTCTCTGGACTCAACACTGGATGAAGGGTGTTAGAAAAATCAGACAGTGTGCTTCTGTGTATGTCCATATGTGCATATTTGGATCTGTTTTGATATTGGAGACTAAGGGTTGGATGTCTTCCCTTTTCATTCTCCATTTTTGACAGCTCATGAACTGGCAAGACTGAATGGCCAGGATTTTCAGACCTTTTAATGTGTCACTTCTTCTATTGATGCATCTTGTTTTTACATGGGTAATAGGGATCTACACTCAGCCTCCCATGTTTGTATTCAAGCAGTTTGTTGACAGAAACATTTCCCAAGGCATTTTAGGTGAGTATTTGTAGTTGCAAATGTGGCTAGGGAGGCTAATCCTCACAAATAATCCTATGTATCACCTTGTTATTCAGTGAGATGGGCTTTGTAAAGCAATAAATAAAGAGCACTGCTCAGCAGGGTTTAGACTAGTGGAATCTCTGTGTTACAAGAGCGTATAATTTAAGGATTGGAAGATGGCTGGGTGCATCAAGTTTTTGCTGCACAAGTGTGAAGGAGTGAGTTTCAATCTCCAGCATCTACAGTAAAAGATAGATATGGTGCTGTGCATAACTCATACCTGGGGAAGCAGACACAGGAAGACCCCACTGTTCATTGGCTAATATTTCAAGAGGTGACTGATATTTTGAAGAGCAACTGAAGGAGACATCTTTTATAGACTCCTGCCCTATACATACATGTGCATGCACAAAGGTATACACACATAAACATGATCACATACCTATATGCACATATACTGCTAACATACAGAAGCAAAGAAAAAAGAAGACAATTTAAGCAAAATTTATCTCAGTAACCATCATGAAATATGTCTTGTGATTAATGCTGTGTCTGTCAACTTGTAGAAATACTTAGTCTGCCTTGGGCCAGGCTGCTTCTGAGCTAACTTTAAATTTCATAATTTTATGTGTAGGTATTATGGAAAAGTTGCACTTTATAGATCTGTAAGCACACATCTGCCTGGGAAAGTATTTGGTAAACTTAGTTCCTATGGATATGATAGGATTCTCTTCTTCCCAAAGAAGGGTATAGTGTACCTAATCCTCCCTCAACATCCTCTGGCTAAGTGTGGGTCACCAAGAATATACCCAAATTTGGCTTTGCTTCCTAATGCTCTTGCCATTTGTCTACCTTGTAAAAATTCAATTCACAATGTGTAGTTTTGCCACCTAGTCAATGCTATATGTTTATGCATATTTTCCAACAGATCACAAGTACTAGTGCAATTTTGGGATAGGTTCAGAAAGAATGTTTTACTTTAATCAAGCAAGTTATATCAGTGTTTCTTATGTTAAAAATATAAAACAGAACTTTACTGGCATAAAGATGTTGGCTCATCATCTGCTTCATACAAGTGTTTTCCATATGTACATATGACCTGCAGTTTAAGTTACTATTTTCCAGTTAACAAAATAAAAGGCCTTGTTTAAAGATTCTGTATATAATCAAATTTATATGTGACCCACAGTTTAAAAAATGCACTTTACATATGGGCATATACAATTTTTTTTGTTTTTAGGACAAGAAGTTAAAAATGAAAAAAAAAAAACTTCTATGATTAGACATGTCAAAAAATGGTGTTCTTGTTCTACTACAAAAGCTAGTTTCAATTATTTCTAATATTCAGATATTATTTGTTTCAGTATAAAGCTAAATTTAACAGTATACATATATGTTGCTACTCATCCTTTTTAAAAAAATGGTTTAGACAAGACAAGAGAAGAATGTTCTGAAAAAGGTTTGGTTTTTCCATAGATTACTTATGAATAAAGTCTAAAGATCATTCAGTGAATTTTAATTTTTATTCTAATTTTAGTTTGAGAGAGTATAACAATTAAAAAAAGAGTAAGAGCCATCATTAAGGGAGAACTTATATAACATATGCAGTGATCATTGAATTGTAAACATGGCCCCTTCAATAATGTTCCTGCATTACCACACATTACAAAATGTGTAAATTGAAGAAGCTTGAGATTAAATGCATAGCTACTATCCATACAGGAACAGTGTGACATGAATGAGAACCTGAACCTAGAATATTTCCATGGGAGTCTAGTGATATGTGAATTAAATAAATGAAGAGAGTGTTTACAATGGGAAATATTGCAATAGTTACAACTGGTTCTTAAAAATATTTATGACATACATAGGAAAGCTTATGGGATGAAATAAAAGACGCTAGTGGTATGAAGAAAAAACACACCATCATCTCCATTATAATAAATATAAGTAATGTTTTTTAAATGATTGGCTTATGTGATTAAGTTAGGTTTAACTTTCTAGCATTTTCAGTGACAATAATATTTATGTGGTAGCACTAGTAATTGACTCAACATCATAAGAGTGCTGAAGGCAAAGATATACACATTGATAAATGGTGCCCAGTCATATGGTGTTTGTAGGTGAAAAACTCAGGCCAAGGATGTCATAGGGTAAATATTGGAATACTTTTAAAACACTTTTTAATTTGAGTACCTTCATTCTCCCTATTCTATCCAATAGCTTCTAATACTCAAACACCAGGTAGAAGGAAAAGGTTAGTGGGAGAAGAGGGATAATTTTCATAAGCTGTTTTCTTCTTTTTAGGGTCATTGGGTTCCTTGGGGCAAGCTCTATCCCCTTTCAGGATATTTTCATCTTCTTCTCATCCTACTGCATCAATAGCAACCAGGACCAGCAGGGAGAAAGCACCAGCAACTTTCTTCCTTCTAGGAGCCCCTAGTCTCTATTTTGTCTGGCATTTATCCCATTGACACAGACCATGCCCCTGTATCTGGTACTTCAATGTTGAAAAACGTCACATGCCATTTCAGGAAGCAGCTATCAACTGTGGACAAACTGGAACAGCCCCCATATCTTATCCCTGGGATTAAAATAAAGGCCAAAACTTCGACAACAGGTAAAGGTGCTTTCAGTCAAGCCTGAGGGCCTCAGTTCTGTCTCAGGGGCCACATGATAGAATGAAAGAAGCTACTCCTGATGGTTATCCTTTGACTACACATGTGCCCTGGCATCCTGATAAACACACACACACACACACACACACACACACACACACACACACATACACACACACACACGTACACACCCTCATACTCATACACACACATGAATGAATAAATAGTATTTAAATTTGGTAAAATAAATAATGGAATCATGTAAAAACACCATCTTACAACAAATACAAATATTAAATCAAAATGTAGTAAGGTCATTCTCAAAATAAATAAAATTATAGAACACTTAGAAGAAAATATAGGTACAAATTTTTGCTTCCTTAAATCTATCATTTTTTTCTCATTTTGACAGTAATAGTAGAAGTAATAAAAGAAAGAACAGATGAATTGAGCTCAGTGAGAATGAAGGAGTTTTCTGTTTGAAATGATATAATGAATAATGAAAGAAGAAAACACATGCAATTGGAGGATAAATTTGAAAATTATATTTTTTATAAGGGATATATAGTCAGAAGACAGAAAAAATGCAACATAATGACAATGAGAATAAAAATCTGCAAAAGGTTCAAATATGCAGTTATTAAAAAAAGACAATGAACTGAATCATAATATTTGATTAGTTAGCATGACTAGTTATAAGGTGTGAACAAGTCCGAGCCACAGTACTGTACCAATGTCCATACAGTAGGATGTCTACTACAAGACAAGCATACAGTAACAGATTGTGAGCGTGAAAAAAATGGAGCTTTTGCAGTACAATTATTGTAAGAATGCAAAACCTGCAACCCAATTTGAAAAGCAACTTGGTAGTTCCTCAAAAGATAAAACCTAATGCCAGCAATATAACTCAGAAGGTAAGGGCACTTGTCACCCACTAAGTTTGGTGACATGTGTTTTATTTGCAGTGAAGCACAGTGATGTTGAGAAAACCCCCAAGCAGCTCAGAAAAAGGTCAGGCCCTAAGATTTGATCCAACATGAAAGTCTAGGCTCAGCTCAACCCTCCTGTACTTTAGGAGGGTTTTTGGTGGCTAGATCAATACTCATGGGCAGCATACCTCAGGAACCTGCAGAAACAGGTTTCTGCATGCCACAAAATGTGACCGTTTCCTTGGCGTATACATATGATTGCATATCCAAGCCCAAAGCTAACTCCCAGGGTGCTTTGGTACCTAACATATGTATACACCTGTTACTCATTACAAAGCCCACATCCTTGCCTATTGGTCCATCTTATGTCCCCCACTGTGCTAGCTCCCAAGATATTCCAGTTTACAAAACCAGCAAGTAAGCACCCAGCTCATTCCAACTTATCTGCTTCTTTTGCTGTTCTCTCATTCATTCTCCTACCCCTGCAGAAGAAAGCCCTGTTCTTGGCCAGTCCTATCTGCTTCTTTTTCTCTCTGTTTTGGACTCTTACAGTTGCTTCTGTCTTTTTTTTCTCTCATATCTACAAACAATAAAGTTATACTCCCCATGGAGCAGCTAGCTCTATAATTTCTGCACCATGAGCTCACTTACAAGTGAAAGAAGAGAAACCAAATACTGAAAGTGATTGTTTGTCTTCTATTGGATCACATAGAAAATATGTGCCCCAACAGCTTTGCATCCTCAAGTGAATAAATATAAAATCATACAAAATGAAAACTAAAACACGCCATTTATAAATAAGAACATGCATTACAGTGGTAGTATTATTCATAAACATAAAAAAATGAAGACAGTCTAGTGTCCGTTGGCCAACAAGCAGGCAAACAAAATTGAGAGTATACTCAAAATGCTTTGACAAAAGAAAAAAAAATACTACAGCATCAGGAGAGACCAAGAGAGGTCATTTTTACAGATACTACCTCAGCTACAGTAGAAATATCATTTGGAGGTGTCACTGGGTTTAAGCTCATTTTTGGCACTATGTGGTAGTTTCAGAGTCACAAAAGAGAGGGGCCAGGAAGCCATCAGTGATGATAAGGACTCAGTATAGAGATGTCAGGACTGTGGGACAAGGTGAGTAGGTATGAGACAGAGCTGGCCTGAGTCTAAGAGAGGAACTATTTGAACTGTAGAGAGAAGAAACATAGAAGTGGACCTGTCTAGGCCCTTGGGGGCCCAGATCATTAGTGGGTACCAGGTACCAAACACGAAGATTTTTATACTGTTTACATTTACTATGTCTTTGCTTTCATTGTGGCTATGCTCTGATTCCTCCCTCTTCAAATAAGAAAAAAATAAGTACCTCATTTTTGATAATAGAAAAATAAACATTTCAGAAACTTTGGACTTTTAGGGACTTCAGATATTTAAAGAGATTGAACTTTTTAAATTGTTTGAATTTTTCAAACTTGTAGGACTTTTAACAGTGGTAATGTCGCCAAGTACAGTGGTGCACAACTGCAGTCCCAGCACTTGGGAAGGCAGAGGCAGGCAGATCTCTATGAGTTCAAGGAAAGCCTTGTCAACAAAGTCAATCAAGAACAGACAAAGCTACACAGAGAAAGCCATTCTCAAAAGATAGATAGATAGATAGATAGATAGATAGATAGATAAATGTGGGAATGTCTTATATAGTGTTATTGATAATAATAAAAAATTTAGAGACAAACCAGAATGAAAAGTTTACAGTTTTATAGTACTGTATTGGTATGTCAAATTGACAAGGAATCAATTGTCCTTGTTAATTTTTGTCAGCTTAACAAAGACTATGGTTATCTGGGAAGAAGTAATTTAAAATATGAAAATTGGTGATCCACTCTCAGTCTTCTGCTGGTTCTTCAGCCTAGATGGTGTGCCGATTTTCAAATATTACTGAGCACAGCTAGACTGCCAGGCAGCACACAACCCCAGTGGATGGATATGATTATTTTGATGAACTAAGCAGAGTCAAAATATAGAAAAGCTTTCTGAGAATACAAAGCATAAGCACTGCTTGAGGGTATAGAGGACACAGGTTTTGCAATGCCATGTAGGTACCACATTGGAACATCTAGTAGTAATGGTGTAGATGGCCTGAAGGAATAGGCACCATTGGTTTAACCATGACATATGGGTAGTGGAGTATTTAATGCAATAGAAATGGATTGGATGGCCTAAGGCCATGAGATAATTGGCCACAATATTTGGATGTTACAGGACCATACACAGTAGTGATATACATTCCCACCTTACCTTTTTGACAGAAAGGTCCTTCATACGGTGAATTGGTACAGTCACAGGAGTAGCCACTATGCTTCTCCACACACTTGCCCCCATTGTGGCAGTTGCTTCCATAGCTGCTGCAGTGACCTGGGCAGCCAGGTCTGACTCCAGATGTGACCTTTGCCCTCTCTTCCAGATCTACTTTCTGTCCATTCAAGTGTAAAGAACGGATGCATCCAAGAAAGCCTTTCTGTCTTGATGATGTCCCTCCTAATGGTGAAGAACAAGAGGGAAAACATGAAAGCTGTCATAGCTGTATGACATAGATATAGCTGGTAGATCACAGAATCCCTGGCTGACATCTCTCTCTCAGAAATCAAACAACATCATGCTATAGTCTCTCACCCTAGATAGAACAAGAAACCTGCTGTGACCAAGAAGCTCTTTCTCTTCTCTTTGTAGCTACAAACAAGGCCTGCCTTCCTTACTGCCAAGACATTAGATGGTCTTGAGTTAAAGCTAGATGATGATGAGGTCCAACATGTAGAATAGGGTATTAGGTGTGGAACTTCTCCCCATCTCCTTGAAAATCAGTAAAAACAAAACTTTTTGTTCTTTTGATTGGAGAGTTCCTCACTTTCTTTTCTGGGCCCTCCAAGTTTTGTTATCATGATGCTATTACTGTTTCACAGAAGCTCATATGGAAAGTAATTTCATCTCAGCTTCTTCCTGACCACCAGTACTATCTTATAACTTGAGAGTAATATCTCTGGTAACACTTAGCTGTGGTGCTATTGTCAGCTTTGCTGAATCTTTCTTTAAGTAGGTTAAACTGGAAGTCAGAGCTAGGGATGTGAGTCAGTTGGTAGAGTGCTTGCCTGGAGTGCAGGAAGCCCTAAGTTCAATTCCCAGTACCACTCAATAAACCATGTCTGCCAGTGCACATCAGTAATCTCAGAAATCATTATGAAGGCCAGAAGATGAGAAGTTCAAGATCATCTTTGATAACACATAGCATGTTCAAGGCCAACTTGTGATACAGGAGACCCCATTTTAAAGAAATTTTGCCTGAAGATAGGGAAAGATTGAGAGGGAAACACAGCTCTTCTTATAATTCCTAAGAATAAAAGTTTACATGACCATGGTCTCTACACATAAATAAATTATGGATTTTATACAACCTTTAATGTCTTTATTCTGAAATAACAAAAAAATAGAGTCAGTTATATCTTCTAGAAATTTTCGAAGAGATCTATTAGGTGAACCAAAGAGACAAAACTGCAAATATTCCCTTATACTTATGTGGTATAGTACTGTGTACTGGAAGAGTAAAAGACAGGTGTTGGGCTTCAACTCCATGCCACCTCTTTCTTTATATTGGAGGGTATGTGTGCTAAGAGACAGGGAGATGGAAAGTACAGACAAGTCCCATTAGCCTGTATGTGTGAGCTGCTGAGCACTTTAGGAGATCGCAGAATAGGCTGAGGCCAGTTCTGGGCTTAGGAAACAGGCAATTAGTGTTCAACCCTTGAGCTCAAGGTCCTAAGACAGATGTGTGGAGAGTACTTACAAATACTTCAGTTCTACCAAATAGACTAATGGAAAATAGAAGGTAAAGGAGGATGGAGGGGAAAAGAGAGTGGGAGGAGGGTAGGAGAAAATACTGAGGACTGGGACTACAAATTATTTATTTTCTGTCTCTATCAACTCTCTAAACTGAGACTCATTTATCTTTAACATATTATGCTAAAACTCTATTAATTTTTATCTAGAACAACAGTTCTCAACCTTGAGTCATGACCCCTTTGGGGTTGAACCAGCCTTTCATTGAGGCAACATAAGACCATCAGAAAATACAGATATTTACATTACAAACCATAACATAAGAAAAAATACACATATGAAGTAGTGATGAAAATTATTTTTAAGTTTGGTGGTCACCAAAATATGAGTAAATATGTTAACGAGTAACATATTTGGATATTGAGAACCAATAGTCTAGAAAATACCTATATCTGCATATGTGCTTATCAAGGTAGATAGACTAAACATATCAAATTTACTATCTTGGACAAGAAATATAAACAATAAAAATCAAATTGTATATTGGAGCCGGGGAGATGGGTTGATCTGTAAAATGCTTGCCTTACAACTATGAGCACCTGAGTTTGAGCACCAGAGTCAGAATCTTTGAAAAACCTATGCTATGTGGTACATGCCTACAATCCCAGCAATGTAAGATGTGAGCTTGAGACAGGTAGATTTTCTAAGCCCACAAGCCAGGTAGCCTAGCCTACACAGTGATGTTACAGGCCAATGAGAAAGAGTGTCTTAAACAAATTGTGGAAGGTGTCTAAGTGCTGTTCTCAGACATCCACATGCTCTGATATGCACACTTACATGCACTCACATGTGTATGGCATACAAAAATATGTGCACTCACAGCAAACACACATGGGAGGAAGGTGATCTGTAAGTTGAAGTGATGATAGAGTAATGGATGACATGAAAAAATAATGAGTAGTAGAGATGGTTAGAAATGGCATGAAGGCTAGAAATATTCCTTCCTTGATCCTTCCCAGGTATGGTGGCTTGAATGAGAACATCCTCCTTTAATTCATGTTTACATTCTCTCTACTCAATTGGTAAAACAGTTTTGGAGGAATTAGCTGGGTAAGACCTTGTTGGTGAAGGTGTGTCACTTGGGATGGCTCCAAGGTTTCAAAAACCAGTTGGCTCTCTCTGCCTCATGCTTATGTATCAAGCTATAAGCTCTCTGCTCTTGCTCCAGCACTGTGCCTGCCTTGTTGTTGCCATGCTTCCTACCATGATGGAATCTGTGTCTGTGTATTGCAAGCATTTCTTTCCTTTTAATAATTAGCACCTTGGGGATGGAAAATTGCCTCTAGCCCTTTGTTTGAGCACAATTAAGCATTTTCTTAGTTATTGTGTCTTACCATTGCAGTAGAGAACTAAGACACCAAGTCACCAGACCACAAAACACACATATGAAATTCACTGCTTGAGTCCAAAGAATAAAATCGAACACTTCTGAGGCACAAAGCTAGTCTCTCAATCAGAAATAATGACAAAACTTGAGGTTGTTTCCAGTTCTGATAAGAATGCAGGCAAAGAGGCCAAACCTCAATTGCACTGTCTTGTCTGTTTCAATTTCGGTGTGTAAGTCTCCTTTAACCACAAGATAAATCAATGGCACATACAAGCCGATCACAAAGGAATGCTCATTAATTTTTTTCTGGAGGTTATGTGCAAGAAAAAGGAGAGGATTTATGGAGTCTAACACTTGCTTCTGTTTCTGTTACTCTGTAGTCACTCCTCTTTGTAGATTTGAATAACTCTTCATTTATCTTTTGGTGTCATTTTTCTCCTAACAGAGGTGGTGAGTGCAAGATCTATTGCATATATTCTTGTGTATGCTTAGTCAACATGTTTATAAATGGAGAAAGGGTTGCCAGTGCAATTTCTTTGGTAATGATGCACTTCTCAGTATAGAGACCTAGAAAACTTAGTGCACTTTTCCCAGACAAGAAATTCATGCCCCTTCCAGAGACTGCCAGAGTAGTCTGGCATGAGGCATTGTGTACTACCTTGTACAGTGAACTAAACTGGGCCTTCTCCCTGCCCCTGTTTTATTTTTACAGGAAGAATAATCTATAGAGTAGATTATTTTTATTGTAAGGAATGTACAGACTGGACCAAGTGTTGGGAAATTTTAAGAGGCTATGTATTATCTCAATAACATATACACATGTACACATCAATGTACATACAGAAACACATAGACTACACCCAATCAAATATCTACACATACATGTATATGTATACACAGAACATAAACACACATGAACACATAAATGTATATGCTCAGAGAGACAACACAAATACATATACACATATTCATGTACATGCACACAGGGACAAAACATACACAGTTCAAAAATACATGTACATTCATGGAGAAAACACAAATATATATACATACAGGGAGACACAGTTATTCATAGTGGTAGAAAACAAGCTGAAAAAAGTCAGTTTTCTCATTCTACCATGTGGGTTCTGTGAATTGAACTCAGGTTGTCAGGATTAGCAGCAAGTACTATGTCTGATGAGCCAATTTTCTATCCCCAAGTTGCCAATTTTTAAAAGGAAGAAATACTTGCAAAATCCAGTGTGTCTTCCATTGATAAATCAGATGGCAGTGTGCCTGATTTCTTGTGGCTTCTTTCCTAACCACACATTGAGTTACTTGGCTGTCTCTACACATACATATTTCTGTCATCCTAATATATTTTCTGCTTTCCTTCTCTGCATCTTGATTTATATACAGTTGCTGAGTTGCTTTTTTCCCCCAAATCATAACACTTCTTCCTAGAGAGGATTACTAAAACTGGTGACATGAAGAAAATTTATGTTATTTACAAGCCCCTCCCAAAGGTTATGTATGTAATAACAATTGTTCAGATAGTTATTGCTTTATGCCTTAAGTTATTCAAGGACCTTGAGGAATATACTTTTGTGAGTTATCCTCCAGGCCAGAGTTAGCTGTCAGTGAGGAAGCTACCTGAGACACCCATGTTGCTGTGAACATGCTTCAGTTATAGTTACATAATGAACCAGTGAACCCCTGTCTCTGGGAGGTAGACTTGATTGGAATTGCTTCATTGTTTGTACATTTTGTCTTGTCTAGGATAAATAGACAGGTATTTAAAGCTCCCAGGAAAAATTCACACAACAGTTCACTATAGAGTTAGAACAATTGAAGACATTGTTAACACAACAGTTACTATAGAGTTAAAAGTATGGGAAATATGGCTTTATACTTAGATGAAAATGTAGCCTTTTTTAAAGGTCTCAATCTTGATTTTCAAGTTCCTTGATAATCAAAACAATTCCGTTACTCCTAAGTATAGCCATTTCAAGCATGCTTATATTATACTAGAAATTCCATCAAGTTCTTCTGGTTCTCAATGGGAAAGAAAGTGATATTGTTACCCTTCACTCCACATACAGTGGGAAATCACCGTCAAAAAGATCACCTTAGCTATGGTCAAGAATCAAGCAAACTACATGAAAGGATTGAGATCCACTATGGTTACTGGCAAAAATACAAAGAAATCAACCAAGCCCAGAAACTGTGAGCTAAGATATTCTACTGAATAATTGAGGTTAAAGAACAACAAAAAGAATCTACTGTCTTCTGCTTCTTTCTTACATGGTTTCCTGTTTTAAGAGATATACACATATTCCATCATTATTTTGGCTCATGACATCAATCTTCTTGATGACAAAGACCATTGGTTGGATGGTGTAGCAAAAAGCAATTTTGGATAGCATGTTTCAGTTGGCTCTTGTGTAGGGTGAAACCATTAGGAGTTGCTGCCAGTCCCTGCATCCATTTCCCCCAGTGATGCATTCTAACTAGGAATTGTAAACTAAATATGCCCTTTCTTCCCTGTTGCTTTTGTGGGAATTTATCAATAGCAACTGGACTGGAAAAAATGGAAATGAGTAAATAAAACATTTTACTCACTCATTCATTCATACATTCATTGCTTAGGGGAATTACAGAAAAATGTTGGGATTTCAATTGCCTTGGACCAGATATCATTTGCAAAAGTACCTGTCACTGAACACTAAACAGCAAGACATAAAGACACAGACTAGGATGACTTCCAGCAGTGTTTCTACCTTTTCATTTTCATCAAGACAAGCTCTATAAAGCACAGTAGTTTTAAGATGGCAGTCACATAAGAGGAAATCACAGGAGATGTGGACATGCTCCTTAGACTGACCTTGGCTACAACTCTATCTTTCAAGATGTCTGTTCCAGTTCTACCCACTTATTTGCACAGCTCACTGCACTCATAATCAATTTCAATGTCTGAGGATAAAACCTTGACACAAAACACTGCAGCCTCTCTTCACTTTTAACTTCCACAAAGTTCCTCTTATCTCTGTTCTTGTGATAGTTAAGTAGCTATGAGCATGTAAAAAACCAAGCTTTTAGATTCTGCTTCAACCCAAAAGATGCATAAAGACTGCCTGAAGGTAAATTAGATTTTCACATGATTTATAATTTATGAAAATTGTAAAATACTTGAACAGATTCTACTAAAAAGAAAATATTAAATCTTGATGAGTAACAAACTTCTTCCAAGAAATAAAATGTGATATTTAAATGGAATTAAAAAAGTAAAATAAAAAGATTTTTTTTAGCAGTAAATCATATTACTTACAGGAGGTAATAATTAAGTTAAGGGCCTATTATCATAAGAAGGTTTTAAATCACTTGATCTTAGTTGCTGATGGATGAATAAGATATAGCTAATGAAAATACACATATGGTGGGGGTTGAAATGAAAATCTGATGCTCTCACATTCTAGTACCTACTTTCCTTTAGCAAGTATGCATTCATTGATAATATTTCAGGTTTTAAAATTACATTTGCCTAAATATAAACGAAGCAAATAAGAAATGTACATGGAATAGAGATTGAGCTGCATAGCTGGTAGTGAGCTATATAGTGTGTGTGTTGGTAGAACATGAAGAAAGACATGTAGAATGGTTAATCGGTAATTTGTTTACAGGTGTGTTTAAGCATCCAACATCAAGTTTTACACAGAAGCACACACCCTTCGGTATATAGCATTATGCTATCATTTAGAACCATACTTTTTACTTTAAAACTTTACTTTTAACAGTTCTGTAACTCATTTTTTTTTCTTTCAAATTATTATTTTCTAAATTAGAGCATAAAGATTGACATCATTTAGAACTGGGAGGCTGTCTCTCCAGGCCACAAGCAAAAAGGATGTGATCAGTCCTGGTGTTACTTGATGCACTGAGGTGGGTTGGTGGTTGTGGGGCCCATCTTTTCTGAGGAGTAGGGGAGAAGGAATACGGTGCATATCTCTAATCCCCTCACATCAATAACTACTTAAGAAAGTGCTCTACAGACTTAACTATAAGCCCAAATATGGAGACATTTCTCAACTGAGAGTCTTTAAGTGACTCTAGCTTGCATCGTGATGACATAAAACCAGCCAGCATACTTCCCAATGTTTACTACTGAAAACTAAAGTTGTTAGTTTAGTTACCCTATTTGATCACACTGTTAACCATAGTATTAGGAGTCAAGGATCAACAAGAAGAGTGATATATTAGAATAGTTTGGCCAAAGCCATAAACATTTTTTTTAGATTTTTAAAATTAATTTATTCTTGTTACATCTCAATGGTCATTTTCCCCTTATTCCCCTCCCCTCTGACTGTTCCTGAGGGGGATTACCTTCCCCTGTATATGCTCATAGGGTATCAGTTCCCTTCTTGGTAACCTGCTGTCTTTCCTCTGAGTGCCACCAGGTCTCCCCCTCCAGGGGACATGATCAAATGTGAGGCAGCAGAGAACGTGAGAAAGTCATATCCCACTAATAAACTTTTATTACAATGACAGAAACAAAAAATTTCATCATTTTCTAAAACCAATATATACACAGACAAGTGGTATCAAAACGGTTCAGGATGGCCCCTAAATGTGTGAATGAGTAGCATAAACTTTATTACAATGATCATAAAGCTAGAATAAAACATTGTATAAAATTGAACCTATGGTGAAAAATAACACGATATTTTAATTGTTTTCTACTCGTAAAATACTAGGAATTTTCATTGAACTAGAGCATAAAGCCATCTTGTTGATATCTAGCATAAAGTGTGATCTATAATGTCTCTTACCTATGAACAACTGGCTATTTAGCTGAAGTCGGAAATGGCCTTCCTCTGTGGACTCCCTCATACTCGGTGGAAGGTTGTCCACCTGCAGTGAGGTCTCCTTAAGGTTTCTCTCAGCCCGGATGTAATGCCATTGGTTATCATTCAGAGGAGAAGATGACTGGACTAGGAGCTCAACAGGGCCATTCCCAACATCAATGGCAAATGTCACCTCAGAAGGAGCTGAAAGCAAACAAGAAAGAAGAATGAAGGTCATTATCAGTACATTGCAGGCACAAGCCAGTTCAGAATGTTGAGGGAAAATAATTATATGTCTCCATTAATGTGGAGTGTACATTTCTGAACTCCCTGGAGCACTGGACCACCATCAACAATACTAACCTCTAAAGACTAAGAGTGAATGTGCTCTATGTCCTCCTCACTTCAGTTGTTCCTAATTATTCAGTACAGGCATTAGGGACCTGGGACATCTGTGCCTGTCTGAATCTCTGTTGGAACTCTGAGTTTCCTTGCTCTACCCTGTTTTTACCAGTGTCTTATTGTACACATGGGGATAACTAGCTATGCACCTCTAACCTGCAGAGAGAAGACCCATGTCCTTAGAACAATACCATCTGCTAAGATATTTAGTTAGGGTTTATCTAGACTGGGTTAATTGAGGTGAGAAGATCACATATATCTGAGTAATGCCATTCCATAGGCTGGAATCCTGAATTAATTATCAAAAAGAAAGTCACTAGGAGAATCAAAAGAACTTGAGCCATTTCAAACCCTTGATAATTTTTGTTCAGGTTCTACCAAACAAGAGGAGAAATCTCTAATGAATTTGGCATTAAGATATTTCCTGGAAAGTTTTTGATTACTATGATATTTGAAAACCCTAGAACTGATCCTGGCAAAGACAGATACGTTATATGTATTATAATTTTTGGAGCTTACTATAAAATTAATTTGTTTCTTCAAACTTGTCATTGTTTTGAAAATCTCCCCAAATATTTTGAATATCTATGAGGTTTTATGAAAAAACAATCTCATGAATATGAATAAAAATATTTCCTCAATGTAATAGAATATAAATAGGATAATACAATCTGTAGTCTGATTTGAACATGAACAAGAAATCAACTTTAGTGAAATCACTGACTCCTTTGCAGGAACACAAACCTGTGTCAGGCTTTTAAATTATTATTACTGAAACAGACAAAAACACTGTTGTTTTTTTCATTTTCATAAAAATTAATTCATCACTGTTGTATTTTCCCTTCAGTACTTGCATGTAGTTTTGCTAGCATGCTGTGATTCTGTGCTCCACAGTAGAATGACTTCCCATCCATATTTCTTTCATGTTAATTTGGCTTTGTGATTATTTTACAGGCCTCCTCAATTAATCTCTACTTCATTTTTTTGGAACTGAGTCTCACACTGAACTTGGAATCAGTGAAACAGAGTCACCAATTCTGCTGGATGAGTATCAGTGCTCAGCCAGCCTGTCTGTGCCTCTTCTGTCATGAGAGTTCCTGGTTATGTTACCTGGGTTCTTGGAAACAGAACGCAGGTCCCCATGCTTGCATTAAAGGACTTTAGTGGTTGAGCTGTTTTCTCAGCTCATAAAAATAACTTCTGAAGCATGGGTAAAGTGTATCCCAAATATGAAGAGAATGGTCAGTAGTAATCACCCCATAAAGTAATGTTGGGGTGTGGCAGCTTAGAGTGACAGGTAAGAAATAACCATGGCAAGAGATATGCCAGCCACTTCTGCAGTGCACATATCCTGATGAAACAACCACAAATGACGATAGAACAAAATTAACCACAACACATTAGCGGGGATTCGACAGCTTCAGTGCTAATTTTACTGATAGTCAGTGATACTCTCTTGACACTAAAATCCTGTACTCTTGGCTGGTGGTGGAGATAAAGTGAAACTTGCTCTGTGGACCACAGACATTGAACTTATAAATGACAGCACTTACAGCTCATTTCAAGGCGGATGAAGTCTTTAATGCCAAGGTTTTCTAGAAAAACTCCAGATAAAGCAGTGGTTTTAAAAAAGAAGGAAATGTCCGCACTGAATTCCATGTGGAAGGTAGGAAAATGGAGGTAAGAAGCTTCTGTAGAAAACGAGACGGCATTCCAGAAGTGTCCTGAGAAGCAGAGAGTCCTTAAACATGGCTTGTTTGTTTTCAATGGGGTATGAAAAAGTAATGGGCTTGTGGGTAATTTTCAAGACTAGGAGGACGCTTAAGGGAAAAGTAATAAGTGAACCAAAATATCCCGTGGTCATACAACTCAGAAAGGGGCTGGGTGTACTCACGGTCACCATGGCAACGCAAGGGGCCAATTCTCCAAGTGGCTTCTGAGTTTGATCTGTTGGTATCTGTGATAATTATCTGATTTACAGGCAAGTGATCTTTGAAGGAAAGAACACCAGTATCATTTGTCCTGCAAGACATAAATTTAAGGAGAATAAAAAAGGATAAAATGTAGACTGTCTAAGCATTTTGTGCCAAGACCCTTCTTTTGCAATTGGATACAACATGGCTAGGGTAGCAATGAGCATAATAGGTCTTTCACTTCAGGGCCTGTGTGAATAGTTGGAATACCAATTATAGAACCCATGGCCTGCTTCCAAGCACCACTCGATTTTATATCTTCACTAAATGGACTTACAGCAGCACAGGTAGTTTCCAAAGTTTATAGTACAGATTGTGGACAAGAAGACCCAAATGCTCACTTCAGCATTAATGTGACTTTAAACACCACTTTGCTTTTCTATAAAATAAGATCTTCTGTCTGAGAAAATAACATGAAAACAGACATCACAAATGCCTCTTTAAAATTACTTTTAAGAACTCGCTGATCCACCTGCCAACAGGTTTTAATCAGGTATAGATATTTCTTATTACCTATTAAGTTGTGTTAAAATCTCTATAGTTAATCATTTGCTGTTTGCTTTGTTCTCTAGAAATGTCTTGAAGGTTAATGGGTCTGGCTTCATTCTTGTTAATTATACAAAGAAGGAATTACTAGTTTTCCTTTGATAGTAAAAAATTAGAGAAAGCCAATATTTTCTCATTATTTATTTATTTATTTATTTATTTATTTATTTTAACTTCAATTATTTCATGATTTGGTTCTATGATTTCTTTTTTTCTCTTAGGATGTTCAAAATGTTTCCTTTAAAAATTTTTTATCATTAATTTTTTTTCACATTACATCCTGATTGTAGCCCTCTTCCTTGTTGCCTCCTGATTCCATGCTCCTACCCTTAGTCCTCAGAAAGCAGAGTCCTTCTCCATAACATCTGACCTCAGCCTATTAATTCTCATCTGGATGGGTAAATAATGTCCTTTCTAAGACACTTGACTGTTGGATACACATTGGAATAGCAACTTGCAGAGGATTAAATGAGATTTATAGCTCCTGGGCAGAGTTTCTGGTCTGTGTTAAATGCCCAAAACTATTCTCCCTGACACGTTAGTTTTCCTCTTTGTCCTTGAACTATTCAGTGCCCTCAGGCAAGACAACCTACTTCATAGGCATCCAGCTATGATCCTGGATTGGAGAGTTGTTGCTACATAGCACACATGGAACATTAAATTTTAAGATTTAGAATTGAGCTCATGAGTTTTGGAGAAAGATATTTAATAATTTATCTAGATTATAAATAAGTCAAATATCCACTGGAAGCCTTCCCCTATAGCCCTATTCAAAAATATAAAGAAATACACAATATAATATGTGTAGTTTGTTTTCTATGGTTAATTAGTAAAGCTATTTTTTGAAATACCTGTAATTTGAACGTTTGTGTTTAGAAGCGATTCAAATAATAAGACTTTGTGTCAGCTACAAAGCATATGTATCTATGTTACACACACACACACAGAAAAGAAATTTGCCATTTTTTTCCAATTTAGTCACAAGTAGAGATTTTAAAGCAGAGCTCAAACACCTACAGTAGAGGGAAGACAAAACCCAAACCACTCCTTACAGGAAACATGAGGTGCTATGTTGTTCTATTTTTTCATTTTTATTGCACCTTGTGGGTTCTGAATTATGTCCATTAATGCTGATTTTTCTTCCATTGGACAGCATGATATATTGTCTACATCCATTTGATGCCTTTGTATCAGCACACTGGTACATATTTTTAAAATCTAAGAGCTCTTCCAGAGCTGGGTTCAGTGGCTCATGCCTATAATCCTGGCACTCACGGAGACAGAGGCAGGCAGATCTCTGTGAGTTCAAAGGCAGCCTGGTCTATAAAGGGAGTTTGGGGCATTCACACTACACAGAAAAACTGTGTCTCAAAAAACAAAGCAAAGAAAGAAACAAAAAAACATACACAAACAAAGCAACAATACAAAAGATTCTTCCAAATGACATAGGAAAATTTATATTTGGTATGATGATGTAACTCACATTATCAGGAATGATTTTCATATGAAAATATTAAACAATACAAATAATACAGGATCTCTTTCCAGGGGATGTTTTCCATTGCGAATTGGGTCTTTCTACCACAGTTAACAATTAAGACAATCCCCTGACAGGACAACCTTTTGAAATCCTCAATAGAAACTATTTTTCCCTGTAATTATAAGTTATAGAAAGTTGATGCTAAAACTAACAACCAGATTATTGAATACAACTGGCTTATACAAGTGAAAAATGATGTACCTTCAGACATCTGCATAGAAGAAAAGTTGAGTCACAGCTGTGTGCCATGCAACATATTAGTTTATTCACCTAATCTCTTTGTGCTCTGACTGACACTGATTGTATCCACAGAGGCATTTACTTTTGGCACTGCTGATCATTTCTGTTTTCACATCTAACTCTGTTCAGCAAATGGCACTTCTAAAACCCATTTTCTCAGGGTACAGGATGTGAAATCGAATGGCCAGGTTGTGAAACCAAAAATGGATTCCCAAGTATTAGCACATTAGTGTGAGCGCATGCTCTCTGAAATCCACTGAAAGAGAGTGGCTCCTCCTGGCTGGAAGCTACCACATCATCATGTGGTCACCATCTACTCTAGGCATTTCTGCACACATGGCAACAGCCCTGAATCCTTGAGCTGTCCGTGGTAGGTCTCTGGCTGACCTACCCCAATGTACAAACACAGGCTTTCTTCATATTGAACACAAATCAACTGATTGGGCTTCAGTTTGCTAATTTGCAGTCATTTCAAGAATGAATCCATAAATTTACACCTTGATTACCTTAGCAGATGCTCTGGAAGACCACATCCTCCTTGGTTATATACTCACAGATCTTTTGCTTTATTCATACATAAGAGGTCCATCCACCGCATGGTAAAGTTAATAGAAGTCCCAATTTGTGATATTTCTGACTTTTCAGAAACATCACTTTAATCAACTGGCAATGTATTTTTTCTCAGTGTTTATCCTTTTACTTCACATATATATTTATTTATAGTTTTCATAAACATAATTTTAATAAACAAATCAATGTTGTCTCTTAGAATTGATTTAGGACTTTGTAATAAATAATAATATAAATAACCACATACTTTTTCAAAATGGACTACATGCCATATCTGATAGATGTGAGAATTATTTGCTAAACCAGCTAATAATCTTCAAAGACAGCTGCTCCACCTTTCTCCATTTTAAAAAATAACATAAGGACCAGAAGCCCCCCAAGAGGCTGCAGGCTTTAGATTCTTTAGTTAACAAATGATAAATAGGTGGAATCTCAGAGCTGTTTCGATTTGCATTTCCCTGATGACTAAGGAGGTTGAGCATTTCTTTAAGTGTTTCTCAGCCATTTGATATTCCTCTGTTGAGATTTCTCTGTTTAGTTCCAAGCCCCATTTCTCAATTGGGTTATTTGGTTTGGTAGTGTTTAGTTTCTTGAGTTCTTTATATATTTTGGATATTAGACCTTTGTCACATGTAGGGTTGGTGAAGCTCTTTTCCCAGTCTGTAGGCTGGTGCTTTGTTCTCTTGACAGTGTCTCCTGCCTTACAGAAGCTTCTCAGCCTCATGAGGTCCCATTTATTCATTGTTGACATTAAGGACTGGGCTGATGGTGTTCTTTTCAGGAAGTTGTCTCCTGTGCCAATATGTTCCAGGAAGATGCTCCAGCACACAACAAGAAAATTTGCTCAACCATGTTTATAGCAGCCTTATTCATAATAGCCAGAACATGGATACAGCCTAAGTATCCATCAATAGAAGAATGGATAAAGAAACTGTGGTACATATACACTATGGAATACTACTCAGCTATTAAAATCAAGGAAATCTCAAAATTTGTGGATAAATGGATTGAGCTAGAAATGATCATAATGAGTGTGTTAACGCAGAAGCAAAAAGACTCAAATGGTATATACTCACTTATATCTGCATACTAGCCCAAGGGGCATGTCCCACGAAAGCCTTCACTTACTAGGAAGCTGGGACAGAGGGGAGGACATCCTAATGTGACTCTAGATGCGATAAGCATGGGAGAATAGCAAAGTACAAGGATCCAGAGGGTCATAGAAAACTACCAGTAGAACATTATGGTAGGCAGATTTGGACCCAGGGGTCCCACTCAAACTAAGGCACCAGCCAAGGACAATACAGGCAGTAAACTTTAAACCCCTACCCAGATCTAACCAATGGTCAGAACATTCTCCACAGTTGAGTGGAGAATGGGATATGACTTTCTCACGTACTCTGGTGCCTCACATTTGACCATGTCCCTTGGATGGGGAGACCTGGTGGCACTCAGAGGAAGGACAACAGGTTACCAAGAAGAGACTTGATATCCTATGAGCATATACAGCGGGAGGCAATCCCCTCAGGAACAGTCACAGGGGAGGGGAATAAGGGGAAAATGAGAGGAAGGGAAGAATGGGAGGATACAACGGATGGGCTAACCATTGAGATGTAACAAGAATAAATTAATTTAAAAAAATAAAAAACATGTTAAACAACAAAAATAAATAAATAAAAATAAATTAAAAAACAAATGATAAATATAGGATTTGAATATTTCCCCCCATAATAAAAATTTAGTTATGGATATATTACAGGTAGCTTTTAGACACTAACAGTGCTACCAGAAAAAATAGCAACACCTGGGAACAACTGCATGTGCCAAGTGTATGATCTGCTCACACTATCAGTGCTTTAGATTTGCAAAAGAGATAGGATTAGCTATTTTCCTTTTTTATAATGAGTATTCTGTACCAAAACCACACAGTCACTGGGGTTGTCTGAAGTTGAACATGTGCTTTTCATGGGCTTTGAAGCACAAGAAAAATGAGATGATGTCAGGAAGGAATTGAGTAGTCTGTCACAACAGATCTGTCCTGAGCCCCACCTAATCAAGGGCTCCAGAAATTTCTCAGCAAGAAGAGGCTCTTGGAATCTCTCAGCGTATGGCTGTGTGAGAATGTGGCAAGTGCTGAACACCTCTCCTCCTTTCACTCCTTCAGCATGAGTTACTGCTCTTGTTGTTGTGGGAAACATGTATTTTGACTGGCAGTTCAAGGTATCCTTCATCATGATGTCAAGAGCTTTTGGAAACTGGTCATATTTCCAGTAGGCAAAGAAGTGAATGTTGCTGTTCAGCTCCTTTCTCCCTTTTTACACTGTCTGGAATGCCAGGACATGGAATGCAATTTGCATCTCAGTTGACTTAAGAATGCTTATTTTCTTGCTAATTGTAGATCCTCTCAAGTTTCCCATCCCTATTGACCATCATATCACTGTTTTATTCTCTCAAGGAGTTGCCAAATGTCTACATGTTCTGCATAGCCAGAGCAGCCCACATGGTACTGGCTCTGTTAGAATCTGAGTAACGACCAATTTTTCTTCAGTCATTTTTCTCAATCTATCTGAGTCCATCCATTAACAATTCTAAGGTGGGGTTCTAGTTAATATAGTAATTTGTAAAACAATACAAAATTACACATCAGAACTCAATTCAGTCACAAGTCATTTCTCATGAATGTTTTGAAATAAGAAGTGATAAAAGTAGAATATGACAGACTATGTCCCCATTAAAGCCAGAACGATGTCCTAACATGTATGTTTCTTTAGTGAAGCCAAGAAAATTTATTTGAAATATTTTTTTGTCAAATAATTAAGTTGAAAAGTAACACTCTTAATTTGAAACACATTTAGTAATAATTTAACATGTAGTTTAAAATACTGGATACCTTTGAAGTATTTATATTTAGAAACACTGTATACACCAAATAGTTATCTGCAGTAGTATTTTCCATGTGGCAACATATAAATGTCTATGCCACTGATGAAAACAACACTCATTCCAACAACTACAGTTAATCTTTAATAGTCTTTTATGGACGTGTGGATGTCAGGTTTCCCTCCATTTTCCATGAGGATATCAGGGGCTGGTATTGTACAGGTCTTGTTCAGTAAATCTATTGATGAAACAGCTATATTGTGTCCAGCTATCATATTTTTCCTGCATATTTCTCATTTTCTGGTTCATACATTTTACCATACTCAGCTTCTGTAATGTTTCGTGAGCCTTGCAGAATAACATGGCTGTCCCATTCAGGAATGAGAACCCCACAATCACACTCTCAACACTGACAACAATTACATGTTTCTGCATTGCCTTTACTCTAATAAGTAGCCTCTCACTCAATTTTGGGTAAGCAAATGTAATTAAAGTCAGT
This sequence comes from Acomys minous, assembly GCF_964271855.1. Taxonomy (NCBI): domain Eukaryota; kingdom Metazoa; phylum Chordata; class Mammalia; order Rodentia; family Muridae; genus Acomys; species Acomys minous. The sequence continues at coordinate 73,658,581 of NC_140483.1, read as the reverse complement.
GGCCATAGACAAAATAAAGATGTGAAAGTAATAGGGAGGCTTGATAAAATTTCCTCCAGTAGATGGCTGTGATGAGAGACGTGAATTAAAAATTAGAAAAAATTTCATTATAAAAGCACATGAAACTATCAAATAATAAAAAGTTAAATACATTTTGCACACGGGAAGGATACATGAAGATTCAAAGCACCAGTGAGGTGAAAACTTTTTTATTCACATATTCTGAAATCCTTAAATATCTTATGTTAAAGATGTATTTACTTTTAAATAAATGTTAAAGTTACAAATTGAGCAAACTAATCAACTTTATGCATCATTTACAATTTGGTAGATGAAGACAAAATGCAGTGAAGTTTGCAGATCAGACAAAGAAGACAAAGGGCTCCGTCTTGTAGATTCAGGTCTGAGTGCTAGCTACACTTAGTAGTAACCTTGGGTGTCCTTTCTCAGAAGCTCTCCACATTGTTTCTTGAGACAGAACCTCTTTTTATTCACTGTTTGAATAGTGAAAGCACAGTGGTCTCACAACAAGCAGACACACTTCTCTCCAAGAGGAAAGACTGAGATTGGATGCCAATCTCCAGATACTGCTCATCTATTTTGTTTTATTGGTTATTTGTTTGTTTGAGTTTCTTTATAGACCAGTTTTTCATTTCTACTTTGTAACTGTAATTTTGCTACTCTAATGAATTGTAATATAAGTATCTGTGTTTTTAGATGCTTTAAGGTGATCCCTGTGAAATGTTCACTTGACCCCCAAATGGGTCTCAACCCACAAGCTGAGAATAACTGTTTTACGTGGTCTATCATTTGCAACTTCCCAAATGAGTCCCAATCACCCACCTGCTTCCACTTCACCAGTGCTGGGATTCAAGACCTATACTCATGTCTGCTCTGTAAAGAACATAGTTATGTGGATTCTGAGGGTTTAATTCATGTCTTAAATCTTGTGTGGCATACTCTTTACTGACTGTCCCATCTCCTCAACTCTAGCTTTCTGATATGATGTAATGTTTTGAATAAAACTTAAGTTTCATTGAACTGATTCCTGCGAGTAAGAATTTGAACAGAAAAAGAAAATACTGTATCCCAAAGAAATGGTTGTTTATCTGTGAGGAGCTGTAACTGAGAATCATTTGATGAGGAGAGAAACACTGCAGAAGCTCAAGGGCAAGGTGCTTGAAATTCAGCCCAGACCTGAAAGCTGAGTAGACACAGTATGTGTACATTTTCATAACTGATAAAATGAAAACTGAAAAACTTGTCTGGAGCTTAGAGATGATGGCCAAGATCTAATGAATAAGATAAATTACACATCGCCTTGCTAGACTGATCTGGTGTAGGGAAGTACTGCAGACCTGGTGTCCAAAGGACATTGGTTTGAACTCTGGTCTTGGCATTTGTCAGACATGTATAACATTAAAACTCCAATTTCTCAACCTCAGGGGACATATTCTTATTGGATATCAGATTGTTGTTGTGGTAAGTCAAAACAAGCTAGTAGAATAAAATATTTAAGATAGTGTTAGAGGTCACTAAATGGTGGTAAAGGCACTAAACATCAGTGGGGGGGAATAAGCCATGCATGTAATTGCACACCCTTTTCTCTAGACACTTCCCCAGGACATGTATTTCAAAACCTAACTCAGAATCTGGGATGACGACTTGAGAGTAAAATGATTGCTTTAAATAGGAGGACACAAATTGGTCTCCAGAAAACACATTAAAAGGCCATATGTGTTCCTAAAGGCTTATGATCCCAGCAGAGACAAGCAGCCAGTTAGCCAGCCATGCCTGCTTGAGGAGTTCTGGGTCAGGTGGTATCTAAGGTATGACAGTGGAAGTTGTCTTCTGGCTTCCACACACATGCATAAACACAGGCATGAGCACTCACAAACACAAGAGAATCTACACACACACACACACACACACACACACACACACACACATGCACACATATTGGTGTGGCATGGAGAGAAAAAAACCTAATGAAATGATGAAGCTCTTATTACATCTCATTCTTTGCTTAAAATGGATGGTTCACAACACAAGGACTGTTGGCACAAACCTCAGCATTACCCTTCAACATAAAGAGCAGACTTTATAATTTTTGTTTTTATTTTTTATATGAGTATCTTCCTCTTATGATGTGAACTATGTGCTCTCAGTACTCATAGAATATCTTTTGGAATTACAAGCATTTGTTAGCCAGCACATGGATGCTAAGAAGCAAACCCAGGTCACATGGAATTCCATTGCTCTTAATTGCTAAGCCATCTCTCAGGCTTATAGGCCCCCTCTTTTTTTTAATGTAGCCCTAATTCCCATCAAACTGTTAACTGCATCTTTATCTCCTAGTAGTAATGCTACACATCAATTAACACTTTAAACCACTCTAGGAAAACTGAAGTTCTCTTTACCATTCATCTGTGTCAGCGTCACAATTGCAAAAGTGTCGAATGTCCAGGCAGCTCTCCTCCAGGCCACATCCACACTGCTGGACTCCAGGAACAGAACCTCCCCAGTAAGGATGTCTTTCATTCGCCCTCCCTATCCACCAGGTGAATGGGGCTCCATCTAAAAGACAAGATGTTTCGTAAGTCAGAAGTGCAAGCTGATAGGCTACAAAGGAGCTCACAGTGCTATGTGTGCGCGCGCGCGCGAGCGCGCGCGCGTGTGTGTGTGTGTGTGTGTGTGTGTGTGTGTGTGTACATATACAGTCTCTCTTCTCCTTATTCCATGTCTCTTCCAACACATTCTGGATTCCATTTTCTATTTTTCCCTTATCTATTTCAATTCTCTCTATATTTTAATATACATACTCAAGCACACATACAGTGATACATGTTAAAAGATATTTTTATTAAAAGAACATTGTGAAAGATTGTTGAATGACAGCATTAAGTGTCAGGGACATAAACTCTAATTGATCAGATTTGACAGTATCATAACTGATTTGGTTGGATCAGCTCTAAAAAAATTTAAAGACATTCTTTTTATGTGCAGCAATGCAAAATTTACAGTTTAATTTAAATAATGTGTAGTAGAATGTTTTGATATAGTTTAAAACAGAGTAAAGGGAAATTTTCAGGTTATAAAATCCCTCCCTTCAAAAATAGTTTTTAAAAAGTCACTTTAAGTGGGCCAATACAACATGAGTTTTCATTGAAAAGTCATAATCTGAGTCCTATTCTACCAACAGACAGTGGAACTAAAAAAAAATTGAACTTTCATTACCTCTGCCTAAAAGAAATAAAAAAAAAGTTTGGATAATTTTCAAATGCCAAGATGGTCTACTTCAGTACACAGAGAGATGAATTCACATACTCATCATAAAAAGGAAACAAATTACAATGAGGGAAAAACTAGAAAATCTAGCTTTCATGATCCATGTGTCATTTTCCTGTGTCTTTAGCATCTTTGACACCTAACATTACTCTCTCCTCGTCTTCTTTCTAAATTTTATATCAGCTTTTAAACAAAAAAAAAAAACAAGTAGTACAAAAACAGCAACACATGTGAAGACATACAGAAATACACTACCAAATATATATGTGTGTGTGTGTGTATCTGTGTATGTGTGTATCTAAATATATATATATGTGTGTGTGTGTGTGTAAATATATATGTATATGTGATTCCCAGCACCATAAATATACATATATTTGTATATACACATATGTATACATATATACATATATTTATAGATATACATATACATATATATGGGTAAAATTATTTACCATTGAAATTGTTTAAGACAAAATAACACAGTCTAACAAAATAAAGGCCAGTATTATCCAAACCAGTGTTCCTTTTGATAGATAGTAAAGAGAGTGGGAATTAGGGTTAAACATAATGTACACACATGTAAAAGGGATTGTGTTCTACTTCCCATTGATTTGTTTTGTCCCTACAATACCATAAGTAAAATAAGTTTTTGCTCTAAGAGAAGCCACTAACTTTCAAGTTCAAAGAGTCAGGGGAAGAATGTGTGAAGACTATACCCTCGTGAGCCAAGGAAAATATCTAAAATTAAAAATTCAATGCAACAGAGGGAAAAATAACTAGATTTCATTATTATATTTCTGTTGTCTTTAATGATTATGAGCACCACAGTAATATATAGCTGCAATCCAGAAAAAGATATCATATTCTAAAAAAGAATTGACACAGATATGAGTGCCCTGGACACCATCAGCTGAAGGCACCAGATCTGGCTTCCATTGGCAATGGCTATCTTCTTTTTGCTTGGCAAAATGATAATAAATACTTAAAATTAAAAAAAAAAACCGGATCTCTTACTTACTTTCAAGATTTAAGATTCTACTGTTGAAGCTCAGGATATAATTCAAATGGCACAGAGTGCTTGACTAGCACACAAGAAGCCCAGCACCATATACAAAAGAGAGGTATAGTGGTGCAGGCATGTAATTGGATAGCTACGGCTGTGTAGACAGGAAAATCAGAAGTCCATCATTCTCCTAAGCTACATAAAATGCCAGAGGCCAGCCTGGGCTACAAGAGACACTGCTTCAAAATAAACAAAAAAATCTAAAGCTGTTGTAAATTTTTGTTTGCATTTGATAGTACATAGGACGTTTACACAGGCAGGAGTTTACTGCAGAGGGAAATACTAACTTTCATACAGTCTATATCTGTATACCTCCTCTGAGTTGTCCGCACAGCTAAATCATCCAGAAGTCTTTGAGGCAAACAGGCAGAGATAAGACATTCAGAAGTCCAGTGCTATACACCATGAGAAAAATAGGAAAGGTCTTTATGAAAAGCATCATTCTTTTGAGGTACTAATTGCTGAGAAGAACTGGAAAAGACAAGCTTCACCCTGTAAGCACATCTGGATTAAATTCAATACCCCTTTTAATACTATCATCCTTCTTAGAGTTTCCTGAGTGGATATCCACTAACTGGTACTCTTCAATTAATGTAATCAAAAAACTACAGAAAAATCTCTCTCATCTCAAGCACCCCAATCACCTTTAAAAACTTCAGATAAACCCTGTCTCAAATATACCCACAACAAGAAAAAAGAAAATAAAAGACACTTCTGATGAATTGCCTTCTTCCTAAATCCCTGGCTAGACAAGCCACCTTCAAGTGGCTTCAGCATAGGACAGCTTGCTTTATTTAACTGTATACAAAGAAAGGAAAAATAATAAAAATAAATATTAAAACATATTTGTATTTAAATATCTGTGTATATAAAACCTGGGCCCTTGTGGGGTTTTTTTCTTCCAAGCATCTCAGCTTTATTTCTCTGTCATTGTAAAGTAATGGAGAGAACAGAAAATGAGTCCACTAAAAACTACAAACAGTACATGGGTGTCCTAAATTCTCAACTCAGTAATATAGTCAAGGAAATGATCTACACTTTCCCTGCAAATTTTGGCCTTTGGAGACATTTTTTCTATCGAAAGAAAACTGTTTCATTAGTGAAGAAATAAAATATTGTTACTTAATTATTCTTAAAATATTGGATTATTGGGCAAACATTTACTGACAGTATTTTTAATTTATTTTGGACATTATTGTAAGCACTACATCATTAGGGATAAATCACAGGGAAAATAAAAGCAAAATCCAAAACAAAGGATGCCTCTGAGTTTGCATTATGAACACAGGAAATAGCAAGACCCAGCATCTGGGACTCCAGGTGAGAGAAGTATGGGACAACGTGAAGATAGAAGGACCCAGAGGGTCCTGTAACCCTACCAGAGGACCATAAAGGCTAGCAGATCTATACTCAGGGGAGCTGCACAATCTACTGTACCAAGCAAGGACAAAGCATCCAGTAAACTTACATCCCCTATTCAGCTCTTGCCAATGGACAGCTCATTCTCCACAGTTGTATGGAGAGTGGGGACTGACTCTGATATGAACTCGGTGCCCCCTATTTGACCACTTCGCCTTAGTGGGGAAGCCTGTTGGCACTCAGAGAAAGGTGAAGCAGCCTATCCAGGTGAGACCTGATGGGCTCATAGGAAGGGCGGTGGTCCTCTTCTGTCACAGACCTAGGGGACGGGGATAGGGTGAAAGAAAAAAAGAGGAGGAACTAAGAAAATACAAGTGAGAGGATAACAATTGGGAGGTAATCGGAATACATTATTTTTTGAAAAGGTTATTTTCACTAACATACTGAGTTTCCGGTGAGCTTGGAAAAAACTGTCAATAAATAAATCTGTTTTACAAAAAATAATGCTTTGATAGAGGAGTTGGAACTTAAGACATGGGATGGGAGCATTTGAGCAAAAGAGATGGGAGCAAAATCACATTCAAACTTGCAAAAATGAACATCTGCTTTGTCCTGCTCTAAGAGAACCAGACTCTCCCTGAATAAATGGTTACTAATGATTAAAAAAAAAAACCAGAAAACAAAACAAAAAATACCCACAGGAAATATAAAAAATTTCAAATTACAGGCGGGGGAGAAACCTCAGTCAGTCAAGTGATGGCCTTATAAGATGAGGACTTAAGCTCTAGATCTACAAATGAAAATGGAGGAGGAGGAAGAAGAAGAAGAAGAAGAAGAAGAAGAAGAAGAAGAAGAAGAAGAAGAAGAAGAAGGAGGAGGAGGAGGAGGAGGAAGAGGAGGAGGAGGAGGAGGAGAAGGAGGAGGAAGAGGAGGAGGAAGAGGAGGAGGAGGAGGAAGAAAGAAAGAAGAGAAGGAGGACAGTAAGGAGGAAGGGAGGGAAAATAAACTCCACCCTATGTCTCATGTGAGATCCTTGGCCAATTAGCTTAGATTACTCAGAGCTCCTTTACAGTGACTGGAAAAAAAACCATGGGGGTAGGTATGTAGTAACACCAAAGACTATTCTATGACCTACACACACACACACACATACACACTGTATCTGCATTCCAAACATTGCAGAAAATCAAGTTCAGAAATTTTACTGGAGTGTAGGACATACCATGATATTTGATATGCTGTTTCTGATATTCTGAATGTGCTACTTACAGAGCAATAGCTCAAGGAAAGAAGAAAACAATATATTTGTGCCTATATGACCATGCATGTGTGTGCAGGTGAAGGCCAGAGATGGGCATCTAGTGTCTTCCTCAACCATGCTTCACCTTATTTTCTGAGACAAGATCTTTTTCTGAACCTGTAGTAGATCAATTCTGCTAGACTAGTTTACCACAAGATCCAAGGTTTGATCTTGTCTCTATTTTCCTATCACAGGGACTGCGTATACTCATGGACATACCCAGCATTTATACCACCACTTCTGGCCTTTCCTTTTTCTTTTATTTATTAATGTGCATTCTAGAATTTGAAATGACTTCTCCCTAATTTCAAAATGAACACATAACCCAAGGTGCCATCTACTGCTCCTGAAAACATAATCTATTTTATAAAAACAATTAGGTATGAGGCTGGATTGTGCAAGTATGGGTTAATTATGGTATCGCTTATATAAGAAATTCAGGTCAAGTCATGGACTGGCCTCTTTGTACAATCAGGGCTCAATCAATAGACTTAAAATTGGAGATTCCTATTGAATTTTGAATTGTTAACTTTTTTTTTTAAGTAAATACACAGCCACTCAGTGATGTCTACACAAGATCCAGGACAGTTCAGCTGACTCTGCTTTCAGGAGCCCTGCAGGAATCCTTATGAGAAAACCAGCAAGTAGTTGCAGAGCCCTGTGAATGCAGAAACAAACACTGCTATGTTGAGTTCTTGCTGGCACTACTATTGTTGCTTTAATTCAATTTTTTTGTCTCACATTCTCTTCAGAGAATTGGTATTCTTTCTTTTTTTTTAATTTTAAGTAAAATAAACTTACATCATCTCTTCACTTCCTTTTCTTTCTTCTTTCTCAATCCTTTCCCATGTTCCATTGTTCCAAACCTTCTTTTTTTTTTATATTACTAGTCTGAATATCATCACCATCATCATCACCATTATTATTTTTGTATGCACAAGTATAAAAATACCACCTGCTGAGTCCATTTATTGCTGTTTATTTGCATGTGATTTTTGTGCTGCCCACATAATATAGAAAAGCCAATTAGAGAGCTCTTCCCTGGGAAAGACTCATTCTCCCTCTCTCAGAAGTCATCCATTGCTGTCATGTCTGTTTGTTTTGTTTTGTTTTTTAGAAGTTGGTCCCCACCAAATTCATCCCTTCCACATTAGCATATATTAGCATCATACAGGTCTTGTTTGAACAGCTTTACTTTTGAAGGATTATGCATGTGGCTTCCCTGTCATTTTTAAGGAGACACAGTTTCACAGCCTACTTCCTGACCCTGTGGTTCAAACCATCTTTCTACTCGCTCTTCTGTGAGCCTTAAGGACAAGAATTGGAGCTTTGATTTGGTACATGCTTGCAGTTTTAGATTCTGGATAACTCAACATGTCAAAAGGAAGAGTAAACTCTATCTAATTTTCAAACCAGTTCTACATGCAACCCTCATATCTATACATAACATCACTTTCAAATATACTGTTTGGTATTTTCTTCAATTTATATGATCATTTTTCCAAATAATGATGGTCCTGGCTCATCTCAGAGTCTACTTTTCTTCACATCGGTTCTTAAGTATCAAAGACTGTCCTCTAACTCACTATGTAATAAAAGATGACCTGAAACTTACAGTCCTTCTGTCTCCATTTTCCTACTACTTGGAACACAGATGTCTACTGCTAATCCCATTTTATGCCATACTGAGGATAGAACCCTGGGCTCCGTAGCTAATGGACAAAGACTTTGCCACGTAGCTCCAACCCCTAGATCTTCACCTCTGAGTCTTAATTACTCCCATTCATGTGTTCCCTTAGAAGAAGTGCTCAGAATGTTGTAGAAACAATTATAATGACTAATCACTCCTAAATGAGTTAAGCACAGCACTCCTTCGCAATCATGAATAAAAGAAGATTGAATGTATGTTTTAGATATATTCCTTTTGCTATGATAATAAAATAATAAATCTCTTGTAAAGGCAACCTAAGGGACAAAGATTCTTTTGGACCACAGTTCCCAAGTCCATCCTGATAGAGAAGACATGGCATCAGTAGCAGGAGGCTTGAGGGTACCATTGCATTCACATACAATCTACAATAGGGAAACAGGAAGTGAACAGGAATTGAGGGTGAGCTATTAATACTGGAGGCCTACCTCTGATGAATGACTTCCTCCTATGAGTCTTCACCTCATAAAGGTTCCACAACATCCCCCAAAGCACCACAAACTAGTAAACAAGTGATCAAACACAGGCAGGCATTAGGGCCATTTCATATCCAAACCACAAACACACTTGAATCTCTCTCTCTCTCTCTCTCTCTCTCTCTCTCTCTCTCTCTCTCTCTCTCATGCTGTTTGTCTATGTGTTTGTATGTCTTTGTGCCATGCCCACATATAAATATAGATAAATTAAATGATCATAAGTTATTTACAAAATAATATAAAATGAAGAAACAATCATGGAATCTCTGTGTTAATGGTTTCTCAGTTCTACATAGTGCAAAGGTCATGATATGATATATCAATGATATAAATTTTACAAGACTTTGGATTCTCTGATGGTGCTTTTACCATTCAGAAGTAGAGCATGTCTGCATCTTTGCATAGCATAAATCTGAGTAATGTAGGCAACAAATACAGGCCAGAGCTAGACACTGACTTTTGTCTAAAAATTGTAAAGTCTTATGGGAGAAGTGGCACTTGCTTGGAGGTTATATTTTGAGGAAATTCACAAATGCTGTCTTAGTGAGAGAAGCATTTGGGCTGGTAAGGACCACAAGGTCAGGGGATCTGATTTACTACAGTGTCTTTAGGAGGAATAGGACTCTACATGCACTGAGCTAAGCATTATCTGATACTGACTGTAGCTGGAGGGTGTGGGTGTAGAAAGTAAGAGAGATAGCCAAGGCCATTTAAGTTATGAGAAAAAAAAATAAGCATTTCACTATGTGAACAAAATACAAGTCAGCTAAATGTTATAAGAGGAAAGAGGGATGCTCAGTCAGGATAGAAATACAGCTTAGTCAGCAAAGTGCTTTGTTGAGCAAACATGAGGTCCCACCCATCAAAAGATAGGACAGGTAGTATGTCTGTAATCTAACATGGAACAGTCAGTCACATCCAGACCCCAGTGCACATCTGCCAGATAGACTAGCTGAATCAGTGAGCCATGGGTTCAATGACTGATCCTGCTGCAAAATACAAACAAACAAACAAATAATCAAACAAAAACAAAAACACAGGACAAAAAAAAGTCGATGGGATGGGGAGTGGCTGAGAAAGGCAGTCAATGTCAACCTCTACTCTTACATACATGCATACATTCATACATATGTGTATACACACACATGTAAAATACAAAAAGACATTTTACACACTCTTTCTTTCTAAACTGCATATCATTTTTGAAATTAAAAAACAAAATCCTAACATTTAGTTACAGAGAAAACAACTTCATCCATATCAGAAAATAATGACCGACATTCATCAACATCCATCTTGGGCTTACGGCTTGTCAGCCAGGATGATTAAATCAGAGAATACACTTAATAGTGTGATTAAGAACTACTCAGCCACATCAGGAATTAACAATTCAATAATGTTGTTCATTGTTCTCTTTCCTGCTTATTCAGCTGAAGTGAACCCAAAAGAGAGAGAGAGAAACAGAAAAGATTAATGACATTGCCATTCCAAACAAATGATAACTATCTCTTTGATGAGGTCACTAAAAGCTGGACAAACAGAGGCTCTCTAGAGAACGCCAGGCCTCAAAGAACATTTTTAAATGTTTTATTTAAATTTTTTTGGTATATACATTTATATTATCACACTTAAATAAAAAAATTACATACAGCAACAAGAACCACAAAACACTCATGGATTATATGAATGTTACATTCATGGTATTTTGGCTAAATATATTTAGCAACCTTGTAGAAAACATCTTTCCTATCTTGGTGACTCTAAAATTCTGAAAGAGAATCAAATAACATTTTATGAGAAACTGGTTCATGGATCCTAAGGCTGTGAAAACCTTGAGATCCTAAATTCCCACATATAAAATGGCATAAAAGTATTACAAAACTTTCATCACTTTCCTCTGAAATTAAGTAGTTTCTGATTATCTAGAATATGCAATGCAGATATAAATGTAAAATAAAAAGAAACAGCCAAAAATACATATTTTAAAAACCACCTTTGCCATATGCATAAGTACTACCCCATACATAGGATGGGCTCTGATGTATATGTGAAAATAAAGTATATACTTATATAAAGAGAAAAACAGCTTGTGGCTGAGAAGGCAGCACTGTGGTTATGATCACTTGCTGCTTTTTCAAAAGACCTGGGTTTGATTTCTAGCAACCACATGGCAGATTATGACCAACTCCTGTTCCATAGAATCCGATGCCCTCTTGTAACCCCTGTGGGCATGAAGCACACACATGACGTAGATACATACAGACAGACGTACAGACAGAATACTCTTAATAATAAAATAAAACAGAAATTTACAACAAAATACCAAAAAAGGATACCAACTGAGGATTTTTCACAGATGACAAACAACACAGATACCAAAAGAAATAAGCTAAAGCAACATCAAAACATTTCTCGAGCTATTTTTGCAACTTTACATTGTCATTACAAAATATGTAAAATAACTTGAAAGAGGAAAGATTTGTTTTCATTAATATTGTGAGACTTTACTGTCCATTGTTTCTGGGCATGAAGTGAATCTCAGCATCACAGCAGAAGGCTGTTACTGAGAATCATACCTTACTTCATAGTGTCAGGGAAAAGCATATGCAGGACACTCCCAAAGACAAGATCAACCCTTCAAAGGCACACATTCAGTGAGATATTTGCTATGTCCTACCTAATTCTACATCACAATAATCTCATCACAGCAATGAATTCATACATATAAGCTGTCAACACTTGAATATTTCAGGGCATAGTTTATATCCAAAATCATAGCATACAAAGGAAATATTATTAAAATATCTCCAATCTGTGAATGCATTGATGTGTGTGTATGAGAGTTTGTGTGTGTGTGTGTGTTTGTGTGTGTCTAGGCCAGAAGTCAACATTGGATATATTTTTTCAATACTTCCCTATCTTAGTTTTTGAGACAGACTCCCTCACTGAGGTTGTGTTTTCTGGCCTGTAAATCAAAGTTATCCTCCTGTTTCAATCTCCTCAGCACTAACGCTACAGGTGTTTACCATCCTGTAGTACTGTTTTTACATTGGTCTTGGGGATGGAACTCATGTACTCCTGTTTGTGCAATGATAATATGATAACTTTAGCAAATGAGTAATCTTGCTAGTTTCCCTATCTCTTCCATATTCACAAAGACCCAGATCCAAGTCACATGTTATATTGGTAAACAATGGATCATTAGACAACAGTGTTTCAAAAAAAATTAGGTCACAAAATTAATTCATAACAATCTTAGTTTTTATACACTATTATGTGCACAACAAAACTGCAGAATGCCCCCAAATCATCTACCACAGCTATGTCAATTGTTTGAAAAATAACAAGTAAAACAGTAAGAGTCCAACCATTAAGACTTCAAAATATAATTCAAAAGAAAAAATTTGATCACTAACTTTAATGTAAGTCAGAGTAAAATAAATTTGAAGTAAAATTTGGACAGTATATGGAAGTCAACAAGAGAAAATGCTAATATTAAGGAGAGAATAAAATTCTTTGGAAACATCTAATATAATTTCTATTATAAATATACCTGAATATTTCTTTAATTTTTTAAAAACAAAACTCTACATTGAATTTCCAAACCTACTACCATGCAACGTAAGGTTCACATAACTTATCTTACAAAATCAACAATGCCATGAAAATTTCCCTTCTCAATGTGCAGATGAAGAACTGGAAGTAAACAAAGGATTAGTAAAATCTTTAACCTCATGTAAAAAAGGAAGATGTGAGTTCAGATTTTACATCTCCAACCCTTAATAATATATTTTCTATATTATGTCAAACTATTCTTATTGTAGACAGGAATGAAAAGACATCATAGTTCCTAAGTAATTGTTCTTGAACCAGTATTGTAATCATTATTTTTTTAAAGCAGAAGATGTTTATTGAGAATGAAGTCACAATTTTCTTAGCAATTTTTTCAAGTTCACATAGTCTCCTCAGTTACACTGGTCTATCTACCCATCTATATTTAAAAAAAAAAATACTGACAAAGAAAAGACACCTGCACAGATAAGTATTCTAATAAGTATCCTGGAGAAATCTTATTTGCCAAAACATGAATAAATTTTCTAAATAAATTTCAATCTGAAGTTGAACAAAGCAATTTAAATGAAGTGACAATAAGCTGCAAATGTATTTTAGTCTTGATTTAGGCTATTCAAAATTAATAACCCACTAGACCCAGGTGTGCTGCAAATACGTGTTTGCTTATGGGCCCATTCACTTGTAAATGGGAACCTACCATGGATCACACCCTCAAAAAACAATGAACTACTCCCATTTAAAACTGTATATCTGTATATGTAAAATATATATGAAAATGTTAATATATTAAAAATAAGACATAAAAATTATGAATTATTTACCAAGGAGAGCCATGAAAGGCTTGTTATGTAATGAGAAATCAATTGAACCCTTCCTGTAGAGATCCAAGCTTCCTACCGCTAAAAGTGCACAATGGCACCTTGAATTTGAATGTTCTGGAATGCTTGGAGACAACACATCATGGAGTTGTCTCAGACACTAAGAACATGTATGCCTTAATTTTCTATTTATAATCAAACTCACGAGGGGACACTGATATTTTACCAGTGTTTCAGGTGGTAAAGGTTTAAAATCATTGGTTTCTAAGTTTTAACTTTCTTTTAAAAACTTTGAAATGTTCTCCTTCTGAACACTTTTGTTTCTTTTTTGAGAGATACTTTGATTTTTATGTGTGTGCGTATGTATGCAGACCTATGTGATTATGTGCAATGTGTGTGCATATATGAATATATATTGCAGATGTTTGGGATTGTAGAGAAGTTGACACTCAGTGTCTTGCTTTATCACATTCCATCTTATCTTTTGAGACAGGATCTATCAATGAATGTTGGCTAGACTAGATGGCCAAACCACTTCTGGCAATCTCTCCCATTTTTGTACCTACTCCCAGTGCTAGGATTGTAGGCCCAGTGCCATGCATGGGAGAAGAAACTTAATCCTTGTACTTATAAGACAGGCACTTTACTGACTGAGCTGTCTCTATAGCCCACATTTATTTGTAGTATTTTTATAAACGTATTTTCTTAAAGGACAGTGCAGTGACATCACTGGTCACTCACTTCTACCTCTTGTGGGTTTTTGTGTGTGTGTCTGTGTGTGTGTGTGTGTGTGTGTGTGTGTGTGTGTGTGTGTGTCTACCTGCAGCATATATAGCTACGTTCCCAAGAAAAACGAAGAAATTGTTATCAGACACAATCCCTGTAGTTAGGAGAAGTGATTGGTCCAATACTATAGAAATTGACATGTTCAATGTACTTGCAAAATTAAAACACAGACACACACACACACAGACACACACACACACACACACACACACACACACACACACAGCTATCCAAAAACAGAAGCACCTGAGTAGTAACAGAATCTTCTGTTAGATTCTCACTCCTTCACTATCACTGAAGCTACCAATACAGTCACAAGAACAGATACATTTAGAGAACAAAGTTAATTGAACAAAATATGCAAACATCACTTTACTACCCTCTTGGTGGGATATTATGTTGTGCAAAAATGACCACAATAAAAGTGCTACATGTAATCTTCAATTTAGAGATGGAATAACAAACAAGGTATTTTGTTTAAAAAAATAAACTCAAATTTTTCTCCTTCAAAATCAAGAGCTCAGCAACAGTATGAACTTAGAATTGTGTCCCATGAATGTCTTCACTTATCAGGAAAGTGGGTCAGAGGGGAGGACATTATATTGGGATTCTAGGTGAGAGAAGCATGGGAGAATGGGGAAATAGAAGGATTCAGGGGTCCTAGAAACCTAGAAGAACAACATTATGATGGGTGGATCTGGGCCCAGGGATCCTACCCAAACTATGGCACCAGCCAAGGACAATACATGCAGGAAACTTCGAACCCCTACCCAGATGTACCCAATGGACAGGACATTCTTCACAGTTGAGTGGAGAGTGGGGTCTGACTTTCACACAAACTCTGGTGCCCATATTTGACCATGTCCCCTGGATGGGGAGGCCTGGTGGCACTCAGAGAAAGGATAGCTGGCAACCAAGAAGAGACTTGATACCCTATGTGCATATATAAGAGGTCCCCCTTAGTCACAGTCATAGGGAAAGGGAATAAGGGGAAAATGGAAGGATACAAGGGATGGGATAACAATTGAGATGTAATATGAATAAATTAATAAAATATATTAAAAAATAAAACATAATAATAATAATAATAATAATAATAATAATAATAATAATAATAAAATAAGGGCTTAATTTAAAAAATAAAATACCTTCTCAAATGGCTGCCTATACACATTCACCAATCGTTTCAAATGGAATATGAAGGCACTCTCTTTTATCCACTCTGTTCCTCTATCTGCTTATCCATCATCCATCCTTCCATCTACCCCTATGCTAAGGCTGTATGCACAGTATTCCTCTTTTATCATACTCAATTACTGGCTCTGGTGCTCAGGTGTGCAAGCACTTTCCTTTATCATTCCTTACATCTGTTCCACCACTTCCTGCCACATACTTGCTTTGAAACTAGATTCTCCAGCTCTGGATCTTTATTAACTAGTTGGTGGACATTTCCAGTGGTATCTCAAAACATCTATGTGCTCCTGTCAACCCTGATTTCTCTACCCTTTCTCATCATCCTCGGTGTCCAGGCTGAGAAACCTAGATCCATAATCAAGCAAAGTAAGTTTCTTGATTAGCAAGGCATAGAAGACAGCCATGTTCTTACAAACAAGTTTTGTTCTACTGAACTCACACTTTCTGAATGTTCAGTCAATCAGGTCCTGCATGCATATGCCTCCATATTGCCATGCATTGATGTACTCTTTACCTTCTTCTTCTACAGCTATTTCTGGCCATAAAATTTTATAGACACTAAAAGCTTCTAGGCATAGGCCTAGAAATAGATAGAAGAGTGAGAGAAATGCTCTGGGATCAGCCTGGATAAATGTCTGATATAATACTCTCATCACAAGAAATAAAACCAACACTTCCATATAATATGGACTCAAGACAGGTGGTTGTTACTGTTATTTTATTTTTAATAGCATACTGTTTCTGCTTAGCTCTGCCCACATACACATGGACATAGAGGCATGGGGAAGATTCACCTTGCACCTGAACTAGAAGTGGCTTTCCTTCACTGAGCACCCATCAAGTGCCTGTAGCTCATCATCTAGGCACAGGAGGTGGGAGCCCCTTGTCCTTCAGGCTGGCACCTTGAATTGGTTTGATCTCATGAAGGGCACTGTGCAAGTCACCACAACTGCTTTGAGTTGAGTTTGCAATAACTACCTCATGAAAAGAGCTCAGCATTTGACAACACCCACCTAGATGTAACGGGTTTTGCATTCTTTCAGCCCCTTTCTCTGGGATTGCTCCTAAATCTTGTACATGAGGACTGTTATGTTTCATCCACCATCGAGTATTCATGGCCATTCATTCTTAAAGCTTTGAACAATCACAAGTCTGCATTGCATTAAGTATTTCCTATGCAGTATGACATTTCTCTGACAAAGGTTAAAAGCAGCACAAATCTTTGAATTCTAGGAGCTAGTCATTTTATAGTACTATTTGTTTGTTCATCTATTTATAATAAAATATACTAGAATGAGAAACTGAACATGATGACAGTAAAGAAATAAAATGTGACTCAGATATTCAGCAAAGTTACTAAAATTAAGAGAATATAGACTGTAAATATATGGTAGACTTTGAACTTATTTGACTCAATTACAATTATTTTCTTCTTAGAACATTTGTGTAGACATAAACATGTACACATATGCAAACACATGTGCATAAACTCACATTGTTTTTCTTATTGGCATTTGTCTACTTGTGATTTTTATTATTTCTTCTTTTCTAATCTGTCATCTCTGTTTCTTATTTTATGTTTCTGCCTCCTTCTCTATTGCCTCTAGTATTTTATATATTCCCTTTTTCTATCTCTTTCTTCTAGTTAGTTATCTCTGGGTCCTCTTTGCCTTTCCCTAATTCTATATATGTTTCTGACCTACTATCAGCCAAGCCTGTCCATTTCTTTTATTAAAAGGCATGTACAATCACAAAAAACAGCACAGTTGATAGTAACTTAAATCTACAGGAGTCTGTTGCTGAGAGTCTACACACATTCTCTGATTATGGGTAAATAATGAAAGAAAAAGAAACAGAAAGACAATTTGATGCAAATACCTACATACATCAAATTTCTTTTCAAATTAATTATAATGTGTGGGAAATATATAAAAAATAAAATGAAGGAGATGAAGTGAGTTAGATTTGCAGAATACAAACAGAAAGAAAAAAAACTACCTATTCATTTGTTTCTGTACTTGAATTGAAGGCTGTAAGTCTAGTGATCATTAAAGGTGTGAGTAAATCCCAGACAGAAAGTAGATGGGGCCACAGATCACACCCATTAGGAAGTGAAAGATATGGCCACAGCAGCAGAATAAGAGGAATGGGCACAGAGAAGCTCTTCTAATGAATAAAATATGAAGCCTGTGCAATTACACCGACCAGAGAGAAGTGGCCAGAGGATCATCAGCATAATGATAGCAATAAAAACAGGATTTCATGCCTGTGTTTCCTATTTCCCATGACCGAATCTGAATAATATTTATTAACCACTTTCCTCTTTATGATTATGTGCAAACCACACAACAAAAAATAAAGCAAGGCTGTGAATTTCCTGACATCAAGGATTTTCAGTTCTATGATAGCACACAGAGGTCATTTAACTGTTCTGAAAGGTATTTCACAGTCAGAAAATACATAAAGGCAGTAATTTGGATTCCTTAGCTGTGATGCAGCAATTAAAGATGACTTTACATGCTGAGGAATTAGAGACCACATAGTGTGATTAGTGTTATGTGTTGATACAAAGCAGTTTTCAAAATACAACATTGAAATCGTCACCAAATTTTTGCTGGGTATTCATTATGTACTGGTTGCTATGTTTCCATATAATAAAAGATAGCGGCTATGAGCTATTGAAATGGCCCACTAAATAAAGTACCTTTCCACCAAGGCTTACAACCTGAGTTCAAACCCCAGAAACCTAATGGTGAAAGGAAAGAATGACCTCTAAATAGTTGTCTATTGACCTCCACACATGTGTTTTGACATAATAAATGTTTAAAGTGGAGTTATTAGATATTTGTAGTAATCTCCATAATGGTAGAGATTCTTAATAATTATTATAAATATACCATCAGCATAATTTCTAATGTTTTAGTAACTGAGTAAATTATGTGCATGGATATATGTATATTTCTATACACACATGCACTGAAATCCAACACAGAATACTGCTCTTTATTAAAAGATCTAGTGACACAACATTCATTAAAAATGATAAAGCCAACATAATTTTCTCCAAAGATGATTGATTTGCCATGTTAGACAGGATTATTTAGACAGTTGAAGCTCTGGTGCTCAGAGTAAGATATATGTTTTTGAACTGCATGATATGAGCCTCATTCTTCAGTAGTGACTCTGCTGCTACCATTAGGAAGATCTAAGTGATTGGAACTGAGCCATACACCCAGCACTATCACTTGGCTCTGAAGCTAGCAATCCCCCCTCTGCCATAGGAGGGAGCAGTGACAGAAGCAGCCTTCCAAGACCTCTGTGAAAAGCATTGGGACAATTGCAATTTATAGGTTCTTTCATGGGAGATAATGTATTGCTGGCTTCTCTTGGGAGCCCAGAGTCAAATGAGATGAGAGAGTAAATAACAAAATAACAAAGCAGCACCTGAATGTTCACATGTTTGAAGAGAAGAATCAAAGTTGGATCTTGGAGCTGAGTCTCCATTCTAGTTACATGGAAAATAGTCTAAATCAAAAGTGTTAATATCATACCCCTGGTTAATCCAGAACTGTGATAATGATACTCATTTTCCAACAAATATGACAAAAGTTGTACCACTGTAAATAAGGTGAATTTTTAATTCCATTCACCACAAAGTGGATAAACCTCAGCCAGTTCAGCAAAGGTCCTCCAGCCAGTATAATTCTGTCCAGTTTCTGAGCATTAAAAATATAAAATGAAATTTGCCTTCAACCAAATTTATATGCCTGGCTAAGTTTCTCCTACCAATGCCTATTGTATCTTAGTTGTGAAAATCACGCAGCACCTGTGGGGTTTGTGTGGGGTTTGTTATTTGCTTGATTCCTTGAAGACAAAGTCTCACATCATAGCCCTGGTTGGCCTGGTACTAGATCTATCAATCAGATGGACCTCAAACTCACAGAGGTCTGTCTGCCTCTGCTTTCCAAGTACTGGTATTAATTTAATGTAAAATAATGAATCAGAATGCTTGTATAGTTTGCTATGGAGTTCGCCAAAATGAAGACTGATGCTGACAATAGAAAACAGTAACCGTAAATCCATCCATAATCCATAAACATGTTCAAATTGAACAATACTTACTCCTTGGTTTAAGTTAAGTGTTTCATAAAGACATTTCAGATTACAGGTTTCTAGTAAGAAAAGCATGTGCCTGTGCTGATTTCTGAGAGGGCTCTGGATTTCATCATTGTCTTATAAATACCTAATCCCAGAACTCAGGAGTCAGAGGCAGGCAGATTGCAGTAAGTTCGAGGCCATCCTGGTCTACAAAATGAGTCCAGGATAGCCAACACAGAGAACCTCGAAAAACAAAAACAGCACCAACAACAACAAAAAAAAAAAGAAAAAAGAAAAAGAAAAGAAAAAAAAAAAAGAAAGAAAAAGAAAAGAAAAAAAAAGGAAATAAAGTGTGAGTTCTCTCTTTACTTCTGACAGCTATAACCAAAGAGGATGAAAAAATTTCAATATTGATTTTTAAGGAGTGTTTTACAAAGCACTGAAGGGTCTGGTACTGCTTACAAAAGTAGGATTGTAGCAGAGAACCTTATAGGATGTTATGGAACACAGAAATGCTCTCTTCATCTGCATGCTAAGTAACAAAAAATGGAGCATGACTTTCTATGACACCACGGGTATTTAAAGACAATTTCATATGGCGTCAAAAAAACAATATGGTTTAAACTATACTGTGGGCTATAGTTTATTATTCACCTAATTTATCTATTAAACTATGAAGAATGATTTACTCCAAATATTGTAGAGTTAGCATGTTTCAAAACAGGACTATTCAGAAAAAGTGTAGGAATTTACAAGCATATTATATCTTGTAATTCTATATTCCCATGACTAAGTTGTTATTACAACACTAAATTTCTCTCAAGATTTTCTTTAATGAACTGAGGCATAATCAATGTGCACTTAACAGTTCGTTGAACAAACTGTACATGCAGTTTTACAATATAAGAAATATATAAGTTCCTGGAAAGAGGTAACAAAACCAATTAAAATATATCAGTAATTTTAACTTGAGATGGATTTCAATATGAATATGGTCCTCAAATCTGAACAAATTTATTATGAGGGCACTTAACCAGTAATTAAGTATTTCACAATATGATGCTAATACCAAAAGTAGATAAGGGTGAAAATTTTGTATATTAAATTTTGATGCAATAATCAATAAGAAAGTCTTAAAAATAATGTTATAGGGGAGGGGAGTAAGGGGAAAATGAGAGGGAGGGAGGAATGGGAGGATACAGGGGATGTGATAACAATATAGATGTAATATGAATAAATTAATAAAATTAGAAAGAATACTAACAAATTCAGAAACTGGATTAGAAAACTATCTAAAGAATTATGTAGCATGATCAAATGTGACTTCCCCCTGGGAAATAAGGATGGGTCAATATGCAAGTTGGTATGTAATGTGCCACAGAAATCGAATAATGTATAGAAATCATATAATCATCATAATAGATACAAAAAATCTCCCTCAATGAAATTTAATATATTTGCTATAAATTTAAAGATTATGCATGAAAGGGATGAACCTCTAGACATGAGGATCATAGATAATAAATCTGCATCTTATATATTCAATGGCAATATGTGAAAGCTTTTCTTTCATCTATGATAAAGAATAAGAAATAAAGTTAACTCAGGAAGTCTGTACTTTGGAAGTCCTAATCAAAGCTGTTAGGAAAAAAATAACAAAAAATTATAGGCCTGAAAGGGGAGCAAGCCTGAGATAACACCTAGACTGTGGCAATGCAGGCCTGTGAAGACAGACCACATCAGAGATGTTCCTTGCCCAGTGTCTCATGATATGGGCATGGCATAACACTCCAGAGATGACCCTAGACACCCAGAGGCCCAGGATACCACTAAGATGAGAAAGTACATGGTAAAGGGAAAGAAGAGGAATAGAGAAGCAGAAGGATGTGTGCACAATGAGGAGAGGTAGAACTGGAGACTTGAGGGTAGTTAGAAACAGCCTGATGTGAGTTAGTAGGCCATGCCACCTAAAGCCATAGTGAGGTCTTCCCATGTGCTTCCATGTCATATCTGGTCCACAGCCTTGCAGCAATTGGGTATATTACCACCAAAGGCCAGGCAGACATCCCTAGTCTGGGCTGCTGCATAGACCATGGTGATGTCTGAGGATGGTGCATAGATCATCCCATCTTTCACTTGAGCATCATGACAGAAATGGTTCAAAGACATGACAGCAAGAGAGCTGGGCTTATCCATCTCCAGATGCAGTACTCATGAGAGGGGACTCCTAAAACTTTGCCCATGAAGTACAGAAGAGCTGGATTTGCTTGAAGGGGCTGCAGGTGAGCCAGTCTCAAAGGTGTGACAGTGGGAGGGTTGGCCCAGCCCCTTGCCTGTTGCAGCATTAGGAGAATTAGATGGGGCAGCATGGAGATTTTGCCCTGGTAGTGTAGGTAGGTATAGGAGGACTGAAAGACTAATCAGCTCATCTAACACCAAGGCATACATACAGGGCTCTGAGTTGGCCCACCCCAAGATCTAGCACATCAGAAAACTGTTAGAGTGTGTGAGGGGGCCAGTCCTACAGATCTAAAGCTGCAGGATCTCTATGACACAGGAAAGCAAGAGGCTATCCAAAAGGAGGCTCAGTGAGGATCCAGTATTGTTCATGTAGTAGGAGCAAGAGGCCTTGAGCCAGACAAGTGTCTCATTGCAATGAACATTTGCAATCAAAGAAGTGTGCTCAAAAGGGTGTACTATGGGACACACTGTGACATACCACAACTCTCATCATGAGGTTTTCTTTCTTTTTGAATAGAAAAACAAAAAAGAATTGCAAGAGAAAAGGTTGCAAGGGTGGAGGATGGGGGCAAAAGGAAAGGAAGATGGTGTGATTGGGTTGTATGATGTGAAATTCACAAAGAATTAATAAAGAGTTAATTGAAAAAAATCATGTTTTTAGGTACTTAAAACAAATATATGTAAAAGAAGTGAAATACCATATTGAGATTTCATAATCATGTTTAGTCTGAAAAATACAATAATCAAAAATAGAATTAGTCAAAACCAGAAAATGTTGCAATAAGAAAACTACAAAACACTGACAAGTAGAACTGAGAAACATAAAAGTAAAAGAAAACATATTTTATGTTTACAGTGGGGCTATTTCACAATTTTAATATGCTCATATCACTCAAATTTTTCTTTAGATCTAATACAGCCACTAATGAAATTCCAAGGTCATTTTGACCTTAATAGAAAAGCAGTTTTATAATTTATGTAATACTACAAAAGGTCTCCCAGGCATGAGAACTCACTCTGTAGAGGAAAGCGGTCTTGAACACACAGAGCTTCATCCTTTCTGCCTCCTGTGTCCTGGCATTAAAGTTGTGCACCACCAGCAGATAAATACTCATAATTATAGATATAAATCCAAAGGACTTGAAATACATATTTTCATGTCAACTAAAGGGAATAGAAATAGGGCAAAATAGAGTCTGTCTTACACATACTAGAATAGCTAAGATAAAAAATTCAAGTGATAGCACATGCTGGCGAGGATATGGAGTAAAGGGAACACTCCTCCTTTGCTGGTAGTAGAGAAAACTTACGCAACTACTTTAGAAATCAATCTGGTGTGTTCTCAGAAAACTGGAAATAGTCCTTCCTCAAGATCCAGCTATCCCACTTCTGGGCATACTTCTGAAAGATGCTCCATTACACAAAAAAGGACATTTGCTCAACTATGTCCATACAGCTTTATTTGTAATAGTTACAAATTTTTAGAAATATTTGAGATTCTAAATTTTTAGAAATATCAAGTAATAAAAATGTTTGTGAGACTGAAATGTATTGAAATTTGATATTGTGAGAGATAGACTAGAGAAAGCTTAACTCCTACCCTATCCAGAAGAAGGCAGGCTAGTGTCCTACATCAAACACACAAACAATCAACAAATCACATATACTCTGATCATATAGACAAAGCATAAACAATATGAAAGGCCAAAACCTTATGCCCTTCTCATGTTGCCAAAGTCCAATAGAAAGGGTCTCCGCTAAGAATTACTAAGACGAACTTCAGGACACAGAATTTAAAAGATCAAAAATAAACTGGAGTTTAAGAAGACATGAGCAGCTCAGTGCACATAAAGTATATAGGGATAAATCCTTAGCAGTGTCCTAGAAAGGAGAAATATACAGCCAAATAAGGTGCTGAAAAAAATCAGGATTTGAAAGGTGAATTCGAGGATCCAAGATGATGGCGAGCAGTGTGGACCATGTTTGAAAGCTCCAGTGAACAATTCAGGGAATTGCACAGATTTTTGAGCCTGGAACACCAAGGTCCCCACACCACAGCAGCAGAAGTGCTCCACGGTTCGGAGGGAACAGGGTGCGGAGGACCTGCTTGCCCCTGCACACAGGAGGAGCCTGGACTTTCTCGGATCAGAGCAGCAGTGGCAGAGACAGCAGTGCCACCAGTGGCACCAGCAGCTCCAGCAGCACCAGCGGAAGTGGCTGAGGTTTGCAGCTCTGAGCCTTCCAGTGGAGGCGATTGGTGTGGTGGACGGTGGGAGTTGCTGCGGGAGAGGGGACTCTGGACAGGATTTGGGTCGCGTGGTGCCTTGAGACCCAAATTGGACTCAGCAGACAGTTCAGCCCTGGAGTCCTGGGTTTGCTCAGTGAGCTGTGCCGTGGAGAAGCTGGCTCAGCTCAGCAAGCAATTCTGCCTGAGGCACAGCTCCCCTGCTGTGACACAGGCTGGGCTGATTGCTCACTTCCACCCTAGGCTCCACCTCAGTGCAGTCACAGTTTCCCTGCTGTGACACCAGCTGGGCGGAGAGCTCACTTCCACCCTAGGTGCTGTCTCAGTGCAGTTGCAGTTTTCTTGCTGTGACGCAAGCTGGGCAGAGAGCTCACTTCCACCCTAGGCGCTTGCTCAGCGCAGTCGCAGTTTCCCTGCTGTGATGAAAGCTGGGCGGAGAGCTCACTTCCACCCTAGGTGCTTGCTCAGCGCAGTCGCAGTTTCCCTGCTGTGACACCAGCTGGGCAGAGTGCTCACTTCCACCCTAGGTGCTTGCTCAGCGCAGTCGCAGTTTCCCTGCTGTGACACCAGCTGGGGGGAGAGATCACATCCACCCTAGGCGCTTGCTCAGTGCAGTCGCAGTTTCCCTGCTGTGATGCAAGCTGGGCAGAGTGCTCACTTCGACCAGGTGCTTGCTCAGCGCAGTCGCAGTTTCCCTGCTGTAACGCAAGGTGGGCGGAGCACTCAGTTCCACCCTAGGTGCTTGCTCAGTGCAGTCGCAGTTTTCCTGCTGTGACGCCAGATGGGCTGAGCGCTCAGTTCCACCCTAGGTGCTTGCTCAGTGCAGTCGCAGTTTCCCTGCTGTGACACAGGCTGGGTGGAGGGCTCAGTTCCACCCTAGGCGCTTGCTCAGTGCTGTCGTAGTTTTGCTGTGACGCAGGCTGGGTGGCACGCTCACTTCCACCCTAGGCGCTTGCTCAGTGCAGTTGCAGTTCTCCTGCTGTGGCAGGTGGTTCAGGCCCTGAGAAACTAGCTGAGCTTGAAGTGTGGTTCTGGCCCAGTATCCCTGGTTGGACTTGGCAGGGAACCCAAAAGGCTGTGGATACCTTGGCCTGATCCAACGCTCACTCAGAGACCCAGAACAATTGCAGGACACACAGCAAAAAGAAGCTGAGGATCACTGGCTGTGAGAGCCTGAAACGACAGGACTAACCTCCTGACATCCACACCAGTGAAGTATCAGGGCTTCCAGCCTACGCAAATTGTTAGAAAACAAGTGAATCTATCATCAGACTCCCTCCACCCAACTCTGGAAGTTACCCAACAAAAACAGAGATGGCAAGATGTCTAAGGGACAGCGTAAAAGCATATGCAAAAAAACCAAAACAACATGGCGTCTCCAGTTCCCAGCTATCCCAAAGAAAACAACCCGGAGAACTCAAATACAACGTAAGCATAAGAAAATGACCTCAAATCCTTGGTAATGATGATGATAACGGAGGAAACAAAGAAAATTTGAAATCAGATGCAGGAAGACACAGCCAAGCAGGTACAAGACATAAAAGAAGCACATAGAGTGGAACTGGAAAATTTTCAGGAAAATATAAACAACCAGATGAAAGAAATAAAAAAATCTGTTCAAGATATGAAGATGAAAATGGATTTAATGATAAACACACATAAAGAAGAAAAACGAGAACGTGAGGACTCAGAGAAGAAGGCAAATGACACAGAGGTGAGCTTTTCTAACAGAATCCAAGAGATGGAAGAACGAATCTCCAGTCTAGAAGATACAATCAGAGGTCTTGAAGCAACCATTAAAGAAAATGCCAAATCTGGAAAACTCCTGACACAAAACATCCAAGAAATTAAGGACACCATGAAAAGAAGAAATCTGAGGATAATAAGCATTGAAGAAAGAGAAGATATCAGACTCCAAGGCCCAGAAACTATTCTCAACAAAATCATAGAAGAAAATGTCCCCAATCTAAAGAAAGAGATGCCTATAAACATACAAGAGGCCCACCGAACACCAAATAGAATTGACCAGAAAAGAAAAACTGCCCATCACATAATAATCAAAACACAAAACATACAGAACAAAGAAAAATATTAAAAGCTGCAAGGGAAAAGGGCCAAATAACATTTAATGGCAAACCTCTCAGAATTACACCCGACTTTTCAGCAGAGACCATCAAAGCTAGAAGGGCCTGAACAGAGGTCCTGCAAACCCTAAGAGACCACAGATGCCAGGCCAGAGTACTTTACCCAGCAAAACTCTCAATAACCATTGATGGGAAAAACAAAATTTTCCATGACAAAACCAAATTAAAACAGTACCTATCCACAAATCCAGCTTTACAGAAGGTACTAGAAGGAAAACTCCATCCCAAAGGGTCAAGCTACAACCCAAACTACCCAGGAAATAGATAACTATACCATGGCAAAAACACAACTACACAAACGCTCAACTGGAACCAACATCAAAATTAAGACTCTTAATAGTAACTGGTCATTAATATCTCTCAACATCAATGGTCTCAATTCTCCAATAAAAAGACACAGACTAACTGAATGGGTGCTTAAACAGGATCCAACATTCTTCTGCATTCTAGAAACACATCTCACCCATAATGATAGGCATTACCTCAGGAAAAAAGGTTGGAAAAAAATATTCCAAGCAAATGGTCACAAGAAGCAAGCAGGCATAGCCATTTTAATATCGAACACAGTACACTTTCAACCAAGATTAATCAAAAGGGATGAGGATGGACACTTCATACTCATCAAAGGTAAAGTCAATCAAGATGACATCACAATTCTGAACACTTATGTTCCCAATAAAAGGGCACCCACATTTGTAATAGATCTGCTAAAAAGGCTTAAACCACACCTCGATCCCCACACAATAATAGTGGGAGACTTCAACACCCCACTCTCTCTGAAGGACAAGTCATTGAAACAGAAACTAAGCTGAGAAATAACATCATTAACCAATGCCATGGGTCAAATGGATCTAACAGATATCTATAGAACCTTTCACCCAAACAAGAAAGAATATACCTTCTTCTCTGCACCCCATGGAACCTTCTCCAAAATTGATCACATCGTAGTTCACAAAGAAAGCCTCAACAGATACAAGAGGATTGAAATAATATCTTGTATCCTATAACACCATCATGGGCTTAGGCTGCAATTCAACAACAACAGAAATAACAAAAAGCCTACAAATATGTGGAAACTAAACAACTCTCTGCTAAATGACACCTGGGTCAGGGAAGAAATAAAGAAAGAAATCAAGGAGTTTCTGAAATTCAATGAAAATGAAGGAACAACATACCCAAATTTGTGGGATACATTGAAAGCAGTGCTAAGAGGAAAATTCATAGCACTAAGTGCCTTTAAAAAGAAATTGGGCCGGGCGTGGTGGCACATGCCTTTAATCCCAGCACTCGGGAGGCAGAGACAAGCGGATCACTGTGAGTTCGAGGCCAGCCTGGTTTATAAAGTGAGTCCAGGACAGCCAAGGATGCACAGAGAGACTCTGTCTCAAAAAACCAAATAAAATAAAATAAAATAAAAAATAAAAAGAAATTGGAAGCATCGCACATAAGCACCTTAATACACAACTGGAAGCCTTACAAAAAAAAGAAGCAGAAACACCCACAAGGAGTAGATGTCTGGAAATAATCAAACTCAGGGGTGAAATTAACAAATTAGAAACTAAGAAAACAGTCCAAAGGATCAACAAAACCAAGGGCTGGTTCTTTGAGAAAGTCAACAAGATAGACAGACAATTAGCCAAACTATCTAAAAGGCAGAGAGACAGTATTGAAATCAACAAAATCAGAAATGAAAAGGGAGACATAACAACAGACACTGAAGAAATACAAAGAATCATAAGATCCTAATTTTAAAGCATATATGCCACAAAATTTGAAAATCTAAGGGAAATGGATGATTTTCTTGATCAATTTTACTTGCCAAAGTTGAGTGAAAAACAGATAAACAAGCTAAATAGTCCCAATTCCCCTACAGAAATTGAAGTAATCATTGATAGTCTCCCAACCAAAAAAAGCCCAGGGCCAGATGGTTTCAGTGCAGAATTCTACGAGACCTTCAAGGGCGAGCTAATACCGATATTCTCCAAGCTACTCCAAAAGATAGAAAGGGATGTAACATTACCAAATTCATTTTATGAGGCCATAGTCTCACTGATACCTAAACCTCACAAAGACTCAACAAAGAAAGAGAATTTCAGACCAATTTCTCTGATGAACATCGATGCAAAAATACTAAAGAAAATACTTGCAAAACGAATACAAGAGCACATCAAAGATATCATTCATCATGACCAAGTAGTCTTTATTCCAGGCATGCAGGGATGGTTTAATATACGGAAATCCATCAGTGTAATCCTCCACATAAACAAACTGAAAATAAAAAGCCACATGATCATCTCTTTAGATGCAGAGAAAGCATATGATAAAATCCAACACCCATTCATGTTTAAAGTTTTAGAGAGATCAGGGATACAAGGTACTTTCCTCAACATAATAAAGGCTGTATATAGGAAACCAATAGCCAAAATCAAAGTAAATCATGAGATACTCAAGGAACTTCCTCTAAAATCAGGAACAATGCAAGGCTGCCCACTCTTTCCATATTTCTTCAATATAATACTCGTAGTTCTAGCCAGAGCAATAAGACAACAAAAGGAGATCAAGGATATTCAAATGGGAAAGGAGGAAGTAAAATTATCCCTATTTGCAGATGATATGATAGTCTACATAAGTGACCCTCAAAATTTCACCAGAGAACTCCTACAGCTGATAAAAACCTTCGGTAAATTGGCTGGATACACAATTAACTCAAAAAAGTCTGTAGCCTTCCTATACACAAATGAAAAGCTTGCAGAAGAAGAAATTAGAAAAACTACACATTTCACATTAGCCATAAGCAATATAAAGTACTTAGGAGTTACTCTAACTAAGCAAGTGAAGGACTAGTTTGAAAAAAATTTCAAAACTCTAAAGAAAGAGATTGAAGATGACATGAGAACATGGAATGATCTTCCTTGCTCATGGATTGGGAGAATTAACATAATAAAAATGGCCATCTTACCAAAAGCAATCTACAGATTTAATGCAATCCCTATCAAAATACCTACACAATTTTTTAAAGACAATGAAAGTTCAATTCTGACCTTCATATGGAAAAACAAAAAACCCAGAATAGCTAAAACAATCTTGTACAATAACAGGTGCTCCGGAGGAGTCTCCATACCTGATCTCAAACTGTACTATAAAGCAATAGTAATTAAAACAGCATGGTACGGGCACAGCAACAGGCTAGATGATCAGTGGAATCGAATCGAAGACCCAGATATGAATCCACACACATATGGTTACTTGATTTTCGACAAAAAATCCAAATCCATTGGATGGAAAAGGGATAGCATCTTCAAAAAATGGTGCTGGTCTAACTGGATGTCTATGTGTAAAAAAATGCAACTGGACCCATATTTGTCACCTTGTACAAAACTCAAATCCAAGTGGATTAAAGACCTCAACATAAAACCAGAGACATTAAGTCACTTAGAAGAAAAAGTGGGGAAGAGTCTGGAACATATTGGCACAGGAGACAACTTCCTGAACAGAACACCAACAGCCCAGGCATTAATGTCAACAATTAATAAATGGGACCTCATGAGGCTGAGAAGCTTCTGTAAGGCAGGAAACACTGTCAAGAGAACAAAGCGACAGTCTACAAACTGGTAAAAGATCTTCACCAACCCTACATCTGACAAAGGTCTAATATCCAAAATATATAACGAACTCAAGAAATTAAACACCACCAAAGCAAATAACCCAATTGATAAATGGGGCTTGGAACTAAACAGAGAATTCTCAACAGAGGAATATCAAATGGCTGAGAAACACTTAAAGAAATGCTCAACCTCCTTAATCATCAGGGAAATGCAAATCAAAACAACTCTGAGATTCCATCTTACACCCATCAGAATAGCTAAGATCAAAAATTCAAGCGACAACACATGCTGGCGAGGATGTGGGGAGAGAGGAACACTCCTTCATTGCTGGTGGGAATGCAAACTAATACAGCCACTTTGGAAATCTATCTGGTGCTATCTCAGAAAAATGGGAATAGGGCTTCCTCAAGACCCAGCTATTTTACTCCTTGGAATATACGCAGAAGATGCTCCAGCACACAACAAGAAAATTTGCTCAACCATGTTCATAGCAGCCTTATTCATAATAGCCAGAACTCGGAAACAGCCTAAGTGTCCCTCAATAGAAGAATGGATAAAGAAACTGTGGTACATATATACTATGGAATACTATTCAGCTATTAAAAACAAGGAATTCCCGAAATTTGTGGACAAATGGATTGAGCTAGAAATGATCATAATGAGTGAGTTAACCCAGAATCAGAAAGACTCAAATGGTATGTACTCACTTATATCTGCATTTTAGCCCAAGGGGCATGTCCCATGAAAGCCTTCACTTACCAGGAAACCGAGACAGAGGGGAGGACATTGTATTGGGACTCTAGATGAGAGAAGCATGGGAGAATGGCAAAGTAGAAGGATCCAGAGTGTCCTAGAAGCCTACAAGTAGAATATTATGATAGGCAGATTTGGGCCCAGGGGTCCCACTCAAACTAAGGCACCAGCCAAGGACAATACAGGTGGTAAACCTTAAACCCCTCCCCAGATCAAGCCAATGGACAGAACACTCTCCACAGTAGAGTGGAGAGTGGGATATTACTTTCTCACATACTCTGGTGCCTAATCTTTGACCATGTCCCCTGGAGGGGGAAACCTGGTGGCACTCAGAGGAAGGACAGCAGGTTACCAAGAAGAGACTTGATAGCCTATGAACATATATAGGTGGAGGTAATCCCCCTCAGGAACAGTCATAGGGGAGGGGAATAAGGGGAAAATGGGGAGGGAGGGAAGAATGGGAGGATACAATGGATGGGATAACAATTGAGTTGTAACAAGAATAAATTAATAAAGTTAAAAAAAAAGAAAGGTGAATTCAGTGAGAAGATGAAAATAATGCAGGGATCTGAAGATAACTTGAAGATGGAACTGAAAAACTTAACAAGCTGCTAGAAAGTTTGGAAGGCCTTACAATTAAAATATATCAAGTGGAAGAAAGAATATCAAGACTTGAAGATAAAGTAAAGCCAGTACTCAACTGCAGCAAAGAATATAAATCAAACACACACACAAACACACACACACACACACACACACACACACACACACACACACACACACACGTAATCTACAGGACTTACAAAACACCATAAAGGGACTAAATATTCAAATTATAGACACAGACTGGATCTTCAACAGGCTAATAGAAGAAAATATCTGCAAATAAAGAAAGACAACTATATGGATATTAGAAGCACACAAAACAACACCTAGACAGGACCAGAAAAGAAACTCCCCATATCATATTATGTTGTAAACACTAATTATACAGAATAAAGGGAGGCTATTGTAAACTTTGATAGAAAAATCATTAGTCACAAATAAAGGAACATTCATGAGAGTGACATGAGTTTCTCAATGGTAATGTTAAAATGCAGATGAGCCTGGAACTATGCAACCAATTTCTAAAAGTCCATTGACACCAGCCTAGACTACAGTAGTGAGCAAAACATTACACCACAGCTGAAAGAGAAAGAGAAATCTTTCCATGATGTGAACAAGTGAAAGGACTGTATTGTATCTACCAAAACCATGCTACAGAATATTAGAAGCAACAATGGCACCAAAGAGAGCATTAAAATCGCTATTTTATATTGTAAAACTACTGAATTTCATGTTTTATGTAATTTTTCATCTTTAGCCTGTTTAATTTGGACATTTCTAATGCATTGCAATGAATACTTTGTGTGTAGGAAGGCACACATATGCTATGGTATGTTCTTTGAGGGCAGAGGACAAGTGTCACTTCTCTCTTTCACACAAGACATCTAGCATATTCCATTGCTTCCACAATAAAGTGTAAAGAGGCAACTATTGTCAAACAGTATATGGAGAGAAGAGGGTTCTGGAATACTCCCTTCATCTGATGTCTTACAAGATTTGCTACTTTTCACTTCATTGTGGAAGCTGAGGCAGAGAAATGATCCACAAATCAGGGAACAGCAGCATTAGGTGTGAAATTAGGAAAATATGCTGTGGAAAGTACAAGAAGAATATTCTTAATCTGAAATCTCAAAACATGAACTGATTCAAAACTAAAAAAAAAATTTGGTGCATTCATTAATCCACAGCTTCAAAATACAACACGTTAAGCAAGCTTCTGATAATTCTTCTGACATGTTTATACATAGGCAATAAGATACCTTCAGATGGTAACTAAGTAGGAACATGGTATTTATTTACATTCTATCTATACTTCAAATACATGGTTCAAGGTCAATTTTATGTAATATCATCAGTGCCACCAGAATTTTAGCTACAGATCATGACATGAGAGGTAGAATGTTCTAGTTGTCACATGTTCTTTCAGATTTAGAAGATTACAGGTTTCTTATCTCTCCACTAAGGTATTTCAGCTCATGAGGAAAAGACACACAGCTTGAGACTCTCTTGTCAGTTGTACATGTCTTTCTCCCTAAGACAGTGTGTCTTCTGTTATAGGGAGCTTAAGTGAATTTGTTCATTAAAATCCTCAGCTTAACTGAGCCCATGACATTCCTTTTACTCAGTGATTCCATGTCATTTTAATGACACCATGGTCTGAAAATGATATATATCTTGCCCTAAAGGAAGTGGCAATTTAAGTCCATCACATGCTGTGAGGAACCATTTATAACCACTAATACAATTTTAGCAACAGCATATTTAATAAGAGGATATGTTCAATCATATTTTTGGGTTGGGCTAATTGATGTGTGAAGACATTCTCTGCTTCCTGGCCTGAATGTGATATGACCAGCTTCATTACACTACTCATGCCACGCCCTAACCTCCATGATATACTGTAGTCTCAAATTGCCAAAAGAAAGAAAAATAACTCATTTGTGATGGATGATATTAAATGTGGTGGACTTGATAGAGCCTTGAATTATGTGGGATCCTGGCCTCTAGTAATGTCACTAGGCATTCTCTTGAATTTGTTAACTGAGTTATCTGTGTACCTGGGCTCTAGGAATGTGTGTGGGGCATTCTCTTGACTTCGTTAACTTAAGTGTGAAGACATCACTACTGTGGATGGCAATATGATCTGGTTGGGATTCTGAGTTATTTCTATGGGTGCAGAAAGGGAGCTGAGCAGTGACATACATTTACCACTCTCTACTTTCTGACTGTGGATATAATGAACACCTGTTTCAGGCTCCTGTTGCTTGACTTTCTTCCCATGATAGACTGTAATCTCAAAGTTTGAGGGAGAATGAAATTCTTCTCCTTAGTTCCTATTGTCAGTGTATTTTTCACAATAACAGAAAGAGCTACTAAGATACCTTTTTAAGTCACTTTTATCAAGCATTTTGTCATATCAACAAAGAATGTACCTAATGCAACATTGCTCAATTATATTTGAGGACACAGGCAACACTATGCCTGTGTTTGTATTTGATAACTTATACTTTGACACACCTTGACATCATCATACAATAAAGAAAAAGAAAGGACAGAGAAATAAGGCAGGTAACAACCATACTATTTCACTCATTCATTAACAGGTGGTCTGTGAGGAGTATGTCTGAATAATTTTTATATTGTTTTTCTTGTGTCTTTCTACAATAAAATGGAAAAGAAATCTTTCTTCATCATCTTCCTTCCTTCATCTTCAGCATCAGATATTGACTCAGACAGAAGCATAGTAATGCTTTACTCTATAGTATTTTCCTTCTATAGATTAAGGTTGCAATGTTCCATTTTCTTCTTATATAAGGATATAGCCAGTATGGGAAGAAATGGGCACACATGTGACAGAAAAGAATTTCCCTTCTCATTTTCCAATTCATTTAGATTAAAGATGTGAAACAGGTAAAGTGAGTTGGCTCTGAGTTTAATGCTACATACAGAAGCATATATTATTTAATGTAGGGGTAGGCAAGTAATTTGGAATTCCCCCAATAAAGATGACCTAAGTTCCCTTGTGCATTATTCATCTGCATGGCCTCTTTTAAGTCTCTGCAGTGAAATATTTGTAACTACCAGGAAATAAACAAGAATATGAGCTTTGAGGTAGGTGATATTGATGTTATATTTAAGGCTGAACTCTCAGCATCATTTATTCTCAACAGTTAGACCAGTTGCCTGACTTAGCATGAACCAACACCCTCCTGAAGACAAACTTCCTTTGACTTGGACTGAAATCAGTCCTAATCAACAGGCATAAGTATTTACAGTCTCCAAGGCTGAGAACATTGAAGAATTTGTGGGGAGCACTGAGAGCTTGAGGATGGGAAGGAAAGTTTTACAGTGTTGCCTTTTGGACTTATGGCTGCTGTACTCATGAACTCAGCACCAATGGCTACCTGGACAAAACAGTACCCAGCAGCCCAAGACCATGATGAACAATGTTTCATCATGGATAATGATGCATGTTTGCACACACAACGGTCAGTGAGATGGCTCAGTGAGTAGACATTTGCTCCCAAGCCTGAAGACATCAGTTTGATTCATGAAATCCACAGGGTAGAAGAAGAAAACCAACTCCTGCAAGCTAGCTGTCCTCTACCATCCACATGCATTCTGTGGCATGCCCCTCTTCTTTCAGAGAAGCCATTTTAAAAAGACATGAAAGTAGGAGCAGACTTGCTTAGAAGAGGCATTAGGTAGGAAGAAATTGGTGTGGATATTGGGAGGAAATTGAGGAAATAAGAGAGGATAATGGGAAATATCAGGTCACAAATACACACACACACACACACACACACACACACACACAGAGAGAGAGAGAGAGAGAGAGAGAGAGAGAGAGAGAGAGAGAGAGATCAAATCCCATTCCTTTCCCTCTTTCACTGTTCCTTTAGACCAGCACCACTTGCTATGATGATTTCAAACTTACTTAGGATCTTGCCCAAACTGACAAGCCTGTAACAGCTGTACCAGACTCCTGCT
Source organism: Acomys minous (assembly GCF_964271855.1). Classification (NCBI taxonomy): domain Eukaryota; kingdom Metazoa; phylum Chordata; class Mammalia; order Rodentia; family Muridae; genus Acomys; species Acomys minous. The sequence goes on along the minus strand of NC_140483.1, from coordinate 73,623,331 downwards.
AGTAGCATTGCTGATTCTGTTAAGTGCAGATTGCAGACAGTGATATTACATGAACCAATTTGGTATTTTCTGGCATAATTACTGACTTTAGAGAGAGCTCCTCAGATAAGTTTTATACATACCATGGCTTACAGGGGCACCGTGTTAATTCAATGTCTTTATGTGTTTTGTGTTTCAAAATACTTAAAGCAAAGTTTACTGTGTGCCCCAGGCAGGTCGTACCATTCCACATGCTGAAGTGCAACTTTTAGCACTTCCAAGAATTCCCTAGACATTAAATATATAACTATCATCTATGTTATCCTGTAAGAAGCACCCCTAGGCAGAGATTGCCCTTTCAGGCAGCAGGCAGCCTTTGGCCTTCATTATGACTCATCTTATCATGTGCATCTTTTGGCTCCATTCTCTTAGAAATGCCATCACAAAGCAAAGCAAATTTGCTTCTCATTTTAATTTTTTAACCTCCTCTGAAAGCAGGATCATTTGTCTTCACACTTAAAGGAAGTGGTACTCCTGGATAGGATAATTACAGAGCCCAAGCCAAAGTGAGCAAAAGTGAAAGCAAAGTGAGAAATAAGCACAGGAGATTAAAAAATATTTTAGAGCAGTGGTTCTCAGTTTGGGAGTCATGGTCCCATTCGTGGTCAAAGGTTCCTTTTACAGGGGTTGCCTAAGACTATCAGCAAACACAGATATTTATATTGTGATTCATAACTATTAGCATATAGGTGGCTGCCTCTAGTTTTCTTAGCAACCTATGACGTCATCCCCTGCTGCCGCCAGGTGTGTGCCAGAGGCCCTTCAGCTGTACAACAGATCTAAAAGTGCCAACCTGCCACCTTGTCATTTTCTTAGCTCTCTTCATTTTCTTATCTCCATCTCCAAGGAGTTCCCCCTTTCCCTTTTTCTCTCTCCCTCCCACTGTCTCTGTCTGTCTGTCTGTCTGTCTGTCTGTCTCTACCCTCATGGTTCCCTCAGGCCCTACCTTCTCTCCCTTTCTCTTATCCCAAATAAATATCTCTATATCAATTATGTTGTATCTGTCACTCTATTTATTATTAATGACAACATTTAGTGCTGTGACCGGGAAGGGCTCTTCCAGTACTGTCAAGGCATGTTAGAACCCCTTCTACCTGCATGCCACCCACAACAACAAATATGCCTTCTGTTCCACCAATCACTAACTGTAGCTACATCTGACAGTGACCAATTGATTGACCAAGACTGGAACATCGAACACTAAACCACTGATTGACCAAATCTAGAATTTGACTGCTCCCAAAGTGGCGGCCCTCCCTCAGAGCCGTGCCCATCCTAATTCAGTACTGGGGCCAGCTTGTCCAGTATTCCAACTTCCTGCATCCTGCCCCATGTGCCTGTCTGCCACAACAGCAGGCTTGACCTGGCATGGACACCCATGGCCTAGCCACTGCACTCCTCTTGCTCAGACCGCCCATAAAATGCCCCACCCACCCCACATTTCTGCCAATTTTACAGGTATGCTTAGACAATTTGTCTGTTAAATTGGCTCATATATTCTACTGAGAGATTCTTCAACACAGACCTATCTTTCCCTTCCTCCACTTATGGCAGTTGTCCTTTCCAACCTCAGTTCCAGGTCCTGCCCATCCCACAATCATTCATGGATTTGGCAGGTGCTGATGTCAATGGGTGCTTCAGCATCACCAACCATCTCCTGTCTCTGGCTGTGGCAGGGTAGTTTACAACATTTGGCTAATAGCCATTTGATATTGGCAAAATGGGGCTGGACCTATAGCTTAGTCACCATCTTGACTTACAGCAATTACATGACTAACTGCCATCTTTATTGTGGGAAATCATGTTACACCACTACATTTTAAGGGCTGCAGGCCCCCTTCAAGTCCTTGTTGAACTCTAAATACAACTTCTGTCTTTTAAGTTTCTGCTATTCAGTCTATAATAATTCAGTTAATTACAGGATTAAGCTTTATTTAGCCTCCTATTCATATTTTCAAGGTATGGCATAAATTAAGACAATAACATTCTGCTTTATGTTTACAAGGTGTAGTTTAGAACAGATAACTAAAGATAGACAAAGATTGCTTAACTCAAATAAGTGAGCCCTCAGGCTTGTCAGATAACTGCTGAATATAGCATTTAACATGTATAAGCTTATTATGATAAATAGAGATTTTCAAATCTTAACAGTAGTTTCCCAAGGTCTCTGAGAAGATTTTTATATGGCAAATGAATTCAACCCTGGATTGTGGAATGTTAACTACTAGACAAGACTGCCCATAATATGGGGCATCAAAGTTCTTGTGAAAGTCATATTTGACCACGTCCCCTGGATGGGGAGGCCGGGTGGCACTCAGAGGAAGGATAGCAGGTTACCAAGAAGACACTTGATACCCTATGAGCATATACATGGGAAGGTGGTCCCCATCAGTCAGAGTCATAGGGGAAGGGAGTAAGAGGAAAATGGAAAGGAGGGAGCAATTGGAGGATACAAAGGATGGGACAATAATTTAGATGTAATATGAATAAATTAATAAAATATATTTAAAAAAAGACTGCTCATAGTGCCTTATCTTCTGTTAGGGTCCTGCCTTAACTGTATACAAAGTGGACACCTGGACAGCTATTATTTCCTGAAAATGAGGTGAGGGCAGACTTTTACATGTTCTCTCTCCACATTAGAAAACAAAACCAATGTAAACAAACAAACAAACAACAACAACACAAAGATCTTATGCACATGAAGATCAGACTGTCTGCCTTTGTTGACATGGACACCTTGGACAACTGTCTAAGTGGTAGTGGGCTATGCCTGACTAAGTCATCTCTGTTATTTTGATTCATTTTAATAAAACTTTATCCTTTGCATGTCTCTTTGATTGAATTGACAGCTATGCTTGTGGAGGCTTGATAGCTAGAGAACAGGCAATTATCTCCTTAGCCCAATGAAATCCAACATGTTAGTTGATTAGTCAGTCCATTAGCTAGTTAAAAGTACTAACTACTAGATGTCTTATTTACAAAGCAAACAGGTTTTCCTAATACACAAACCTCATTTTAAAGATAAACAGGCTTAAGATGCCTTCTCTTTCCTATTCATAAGCAAGAAACCAGGCCTTAAGTGTCACTCCTAGAGATGCTTCTATCAGGTATAGATACAGTCTACCTTGCAAACAAACTCAAAAATTAGGTCTCAGATACAACAATTTACCGTTCTTTCAGCTACGTGACAGTAGCTGCTTACAGCAAATTCACCTGTATCTCATGTCACCTGTGTCTCAAGGATAAAAAAGCTTAAGTTAAAAAGTAAGGCTCCTAAGAAAGTATTTGAGGGTGTAATAAGGTGTTTTAAGGTTGGTAAATGCAAGTTATCAATGTTATAAAATCTTAAAAGGTGTTATAAGTTTTATAAATGCAAGTTATGAAGGTTGGATGGTTTAAAGGATGTTTTAAGCTATTCAAAATAGGTTAAAATGCTTCAGATATCTTTCTACTAATATGCTACTGTGGTATTAAGAATGTTCAAAGCTTTGACATTAATCAGTAGAGATCTGATTTATTAAGCTTACTATGGTAAAACATTCCTCTATAAGATCCAGTATCATAGTCTCAAGCTCAAGGCTTTCAATTTCCTTTGGTTTGTCTTTTAAGTATAGATTTAAAATGTTTCTCATTGTGCTTGAATTATGTACAAGTCCTCTTTTGTAATGTGTACTGATGTTGAAAATTAAGATCAAGTGAGATTTTGCCATACTTCTCCACAGGAGGTTTCTTCCTTCCCACTTTACAGTTTCACATGTGTCAAAAAGACCTGCAAAGCTTCTGCATTTCTTAAGCTCACATCAAAATGAATTCATGATTTTAACCTAAGTTTTTTTCCCAAGCTATAACACATAAATGTATGTTTACTACCTTTTTCTACAATGTGTATTTCATTGTGGATCACAAAGAGTCAAAATGCTAACATGTCTAAAATTTATCTCTCTGTGTAAACTTAAAAGTATCCTTTTAAGCTACAGGAAATTCACATCTCAGGTCAATGGAATCCAGATAAGTACAGCCAATAAATAATCTAAATTTCCAACCTATCAGTCTATCTCAGAGGATGAGACCCCCTCTTTCCATGGATTTGAGACTCCCCTCACTACCTGCTCACCACCAGTTGATTCCCGAGTCTTCCCTTCTGATTGACATAAATGTTTCCTGCTATTATCATCAACCCACAACTTACATAGACAATCTTCTCCCTTGGGAGAGATTCTCCTTCTACAAACAGTTTCTCCTTCTCTATCTTGCAAATCCTCAAAATACTAGGCCATGGTGACTGTCTGCTTAGGCTATGGCCTTGGTCTCTGATGAGCAGTGACGAGCTGCTGGAAGATTGTACCAATTTGTCAAGTCAACCCTTGCCCTTGAGACAACTTGGATTCCTTATGTGAATAGTCAATTTTCTATCCTGCCATAGTCCCCTATAGGTCACAGAATTTTAAGTGGCCCACAATAAGGGGCAATAAGCTTACAAGCCTCTGCAACCAAACTTGGACAGATCCAAAACAAGATATTTTTTTTACTACTGCCATCAATTGGGTAATTGCTGCAAGAGTCAAGGATCAGTCTCCAAATAGCTTGGAACTCTAAAAAATATCCTGAGAAAATAACAGAGTGAAGGCCACATTTGAAAACCAACCCAGTAGAAAATCTATAGGGTCAGTTATTTAATGAGGAGGCAGCAGCTATCCTTAACAGACACTCCTAGGTAGTATCAAATGGGCATGTGAAGCACCATAGGTGACAATAGTTAAAAATATCTGGAGTAAATTATTTATTACCACCAGTTAGAGGTCAACTATTGAAACACAGGGTGTGTAAATGGTAAATTAGGTTAACTCACTTATGTACACTGAAAATCCTCTTCCAAGAAAAGTGAAGTGAAAGCACCATTCCTCACTAAGCTTGACATCTCTGTCAGCATTACACAGCTTTCCCTCTTACAGTCCACAGATTCTGTTCTGGTTCCTACACTGTGCAGAGCATATGGTCACATCACATTTTTTTGTTATATATTTCCTTGCTTCATGTTCACCCTAGGTAGACTGAGACAATCTCTGTCTCTGTCTCTGTCTCTGTCCCTGTCTCTGTCTCTGTCTCTGTCTCTCTCTCTGTCTCTCTCTCTCTGTCTCTCTCTCCCTCTCTCTCTCTCTCTAACACACACACACACACACACACACACACACACACACACACACACACACACATGCTCACTTGCTTTCTCCCTCCATCCTCCCTTCTCTTTCTGTGTGTAGGTGCATTAGTGCCATCATAAGTATGTTTATGGCAGAGGACAACTCAAATATCATTTACCTTTGACCTTAGGCACAAAATGTATCTACAGACTAATGTATTTGAGCTATTTTCCCCAAAATGGTGCTGTTTAGTCACAGTGTGGAACCTTTAGTGTATGGAGGCTATGTATTACTGGAGGCCAGCATTGCAGGATTGTAACTTCAACTTACTTCCTCCTCCTCTCCCTCTGCTTCCTGTGTGTGGATGAAATATAATCTCTGTGCTTCCTGCTCCCACTGCCATGCCTTCCCTGTGATTAAGGAATCTATCTCTCCAGAAGTACAAGCTAAATAAACTCTCTCTTACCTTTGGTCATGATCATTTTATCACAAAAAACATAAAATTAATTGCAAATAATAATAATAATAATAATAATAATAATAATAATAATAATAATATCACAATAATATAATCATAATGATAAAAGCAGCAGTAGTAGTAGTGATAGTAGTAATAGTAATAGAATTAATAATAATGGAGCAAGTATAGCATTAAAGAAGTACGATGCTTGATCACTATCAATTTTGTGAGACTTAAAATGACTATAGAAACAAGGTTCTGGGTATTGTTAGCCATCCATGAATTCAAACTTCAGAATGAAAATGGGAACTAGATCCAATTCTTATTCTGTAACTGTTAGTCACTAGCTTACTCATTTAAGGTGCTAGTAAACAAGACTATGTACATTACAATTTGAAATAATTAAGCCATGCCTGATTATTTGAGACAGAGTTAAGCTGTCTGTGTTGTGGTCTTTACACTCTTTCACAAAGTATACTACCCAGTACCTGGCTCCCCATTGGTCTGTGTCACATATATTATACTGAACTGAATCACATGTTGCTGAATCTTATGGCAGGCAGCTCCTAAGTGATATACAAGTCAGATATTTATAAAATTTACAAAAAAATTTCTAAAGTCTCCTATGTCCTCTTCCTATTATGCTGTCAATGACTGTCCAATATAACTGAACTTTCTTCACCAGGTTTAGAGGGAAACCTTTTTCCCCTTTATAGTCTCATTATGATATCTCTGATATGATAAAACATTCATTTTGATGCTTTCCCTCAAGGATTTATCACAGTTCCTGTGGCTTCTTGGCCATTTCTTCTTTAAACAAGCTAAGTTTTTGTTGAAATGATGTCTTGTTTAAATGATCAATGGAATTTCATCGCAGCCATTCCCAAATGAACTGATCTAATATGATTCTTGTTTACTCTTTCTAACAGTATAAGAATTTTACTTATTTCAAAGGTCATATGTTGGTTCTGTTTCTTAAAAATTAGACTTTATTAAACAACTCTGCTATCCTATACAAAATGGAAAAGGGTTAAAGGGAAATAAAATTAAACCCTCCAATATCTGCTGCATGGGTCGGATCCCTAAGTGTCTCTGGCTCGCATGCTGGTCCAACCTGTATGCTGGTAGTCTCCCCAGCCTCTGTAGCCTTCTCCCATCCTCTCTGCCTGCATCTATTTCTAGCATGAAAAGGCCAATCTCCTCCCAGGATCCCTTCTCCCATTGATGTTTGATTGGAAACAGAATGACCTGACTGGAGTCTCCAGTTGTTTTTCTAATTTTAATTTATTCTAATTTATTCAGATTAATTCCATACTTCTATCCACTCACTTGTATCTCCTCATTCCCACCATCCCTCCCTCCTCCTTCTTATTCCCCTCCCCTAGACCTATGACAGAAGGGGACCTCCTACTCCACCATATGACCAGAGCCTATCAATTCTCATCAGAATAGCCTTCTTCCCCTTCCTCTGTGTGCTCACAAGACCTCCGCACCTAGAGAAATTGATAAGATTGGGGGCACCAGAGTTCTTGGCAGTTGCAGTCCTTATTCTCCCCATAACTGTGGAGAATAAGCTATCTATTGGCTATATCTGAACAGGGTTACTTCATGCATTGTCTTTAGTTGGTTTAACAGTTTGTGCAGGCCCCCCTGGGTCCAGATCTGCTGCCCAGCTGGAAAATCCTGATATTATCAGAAAGCCAGAGACAGGAAAAGGATATTAAGTACAGCTGAAGTCAGATATGCTCACCAAACAAAGGTACCTAAAAGAGACCCGTCTGTCTACTGGTCTGTCAGAGAGTTAGATCACTGCTCCTCTAGCTGCTTCTGTATGTCACTCAAATACTAGTCATGATCTTCCTACAGTAATTGGATAGAAATCTGTGCTGTTGTCTTGAAACTCCTCTTTCTCCCTTGCCATCTCAGGATAAATATATGATCCCATCTAGTGTCTGCCTCCATGACTCCTGGCATGTAGCCTAGGCTAGGATCACATGGGGTCAGACTTGGCCTCCATTCTGCTGAAAACTTGTAAGACAGGGATATTCTTTAGATCTCATGATCTGAAGAATACTTGGGAACCTAGAGGCTTCTATAATTTTCTCTGGGGCCCATTATTGCTGCCTAATCCTATGAACCTCTAATTTGCCTTATGCTTTCCCAGATCAGGGCTTTATAGTACAGGACAATAACCATGAACCTATTACTCTCCTAAAAGTGTCATATGTCAAGGTTGCATCATGTCTGCCTATGGTCACGTCCACATAACCCTCCTAATAACTCCTAACCAATGTATAATTTCCTGACACCTCCATTCTGTGAACCTTCTTCAGGTTACTGCACAGATCAGATTTTACTACCTGACCCTTGCTGTTCAGGGCCAAAAGAGCCCATTTTCCAAACTTCTCTGTACTCAGACCAGAAGACAACACAGAGAAACTCTAGGTGAATCACTGTTGAATTAAAACAGTTGTCAACTGACAATCTGGGCTTTGTGAACCCAATAGTAGTTAATAGTTAAGAGAATCCATAGCCACCAGAAATGAAGTATCACACTCACGCTTAAGAGTAAAAAAGCACATACTCTGTAGCAACCTTGTGCTATGGTATCCTGGGAAATAGACCTTTAATGGATATGTAAATTAAAATATACACAAAATCAGTATTGCCAATTTCCTCCCCCTTGGTCTGATGTTTGTACTTGGCTTTCAAACCTAGAAGAGTTACTCTTTCACTGGACTCTTCTCTATCCTTTGCGGTTGTCTCTCATGTGACACAGTTTCTGAGAGGCAGCCAGAGGAGGTCATGGCACTACTTAAATAAAGAAAGTATTAGTGCATTTCTTATGGCTTCCTTAGGCCTCATAGCTCAGGACAGCTTTCACAGCCTTCTTCCATAGTCATGACTTTGTTTCCTATGGTGGTAGAGATGACTTCCTGCTTTTACCAAAATTTTTATTTCACAGGTGGTTACTTCCTTCCCTGATAATACCTGTGTAGCATATTTTTCCTTGAATCCTCTTCATTTGAACCCATTTAAAGTCTACTTCATGCAATCACAAATATAAAGAGAACCTGCGGTTGATCTTTCTCTGCACTAACTATAAACACAAGAAATGTTACAAACTCCGTTGTAAATATTCTGATAACACAAAAAACAAAACCTAGAACATCACCTAATCAATTTCTTAATACATTAATTCGCTAATGTGCATAAGAGCACTTTCCACTGATTTCACTGAAAGTATATTTATCCTTTTTAGTCTTGGAGACATTTCTGGTACATGAAGCTGTTCATCCTTACATATATATTAATATGTCTTTAGCTTCCATCCTGTTTGCTCAGAGAGGTAATTCATACTACATTAGCCTTTTACTGACTGAATCAGCTCACTTGCCCCGATTTCCTACTCAGATGGACGCATTTCCTCCACTGTTATATTCATTCTGTCCATGTAACAGGTCACTGTGGGCACATCAATGCTTAGAGACAATTACCCCCTCTCTCATGAATCAGCAAACTATTCCAAATTTCTCGTTCTGCTTTACAGTAGTTTGATGGCTGTGGGAATCATGACAAATAAGTAACTAACTAACAAGTCATGCACTCAGGACAAGTTTGCCAACATGTTGCCATGGAGGAAGAGGGATGTGATATGAAGTCCCTGCCCACCCTTTGGAGCTATAGATAGTTAATAGTTGCTGGAAGAATAAGGGTGGGATTTGTCACATCCCTAAGGAGTAACACTAATGACAACTTGCGCTTTGCCTAAGTAAATAACTTTTCCATTCATACTCACACAGGAAACCTCAGTTAAATGTAGTTCATCCAAAATAATTATAAGGATATGGAAGTAAATGGAGCATTTGTTGAAAAGAAGAGAAAGTTCTGTGAGAAGATAAAGAACATGAAAAAGAATAACTGGGGGAATATAATTAGAATATATAACACACATATGTAATTGTGAAAGAATAAACTAAAAAGAGATACAAGCATAATTTCACATGAAATCCAATTCTTCTAAATATATTGATGTGTATTAAGTTTTAGCTAAGCAGATAGAACCAGAACACTGGAACCATCAAGATGTTAAAGCCCACCTGCTCATGAACCTCAAGCTACACTAATCAATTATGTGAAATATTTATGAAGAACCACTTTGACATATTCATAACTTCCTTACTTCTAGTGACAAAACCTGAAATGATTTGGAGGACTGAGACTCCATAATTCTTCATTCACAGTCAAATATATATCATTACATCCTCTGGAACCAAGGCCTGGGATGTAGGTGGGAGTGATGAAACCCAGACAAAAATAATCTGGTAGATTTCCATTATCATGGACAGCAAGTACTAAGACAAAAGGCATCAGAATGTTAAACCTCATAACTGGTGGAAGGATAATAATATGGAGCTCATCAGCATTGTTTCATGAGTTACATAAAAAGCTATTTCTGTTTCCTCAGATTTTATATTCTCTCAGAATAATCTTTGGGAGGTCAACATCCTTTTATTCTGAGAACTCTGAAGCAGAGCTGGATAGATCTCTGAGAATACAAGTCCAGCCTAACTCAGAGTAAATACTGGCTACCCATTGCAGAACACACACTCAGACCTTGTTCCAAAAATGGAACAAAACAATTATTTTTAATTGAATTTTATTATATATTATATAAACTATGATTATATTTTAATTTATATAAGTTGTATATTACTAGTCTTTATAATTAAGAGTCACCAACCATCCAACGTCCTTCCATTCAACATCAATTACAGAGTTACTAGAAACACTGTTCTAGCAGCAATAGATAGATTGCTATATTATAACAGAGCAAACAATCTATTGTCAGGGTTGGGGTCACATTTCTGATGGAAGAGACATGCAAAAACATACTCAATTTGCAGTCCATAAAATACAAAAAATATGTAACTGAATTTAGTCTTGTGCCAAATAACAATCATCAGTTTAGCTTACTGTAGTGTGTGTGTGTGTGTGTGTGTGTGTGTGTGTGTGTGTGCGCGCGCGTGCATGTGCGTGTGAATGTGCACACACGCACAAGAGAGAGAGAGAGAGAGAGAGAGAGAGAGAGAGAGAGAGAGAGAGAACAGAGAATACATATTGATATGTCTCTCTATAGTCATACTTCAATATTACCTCGGTTATAATATAAAGCCCTTATATACCAAACTCCATGTGTGCTCAGTCTTTCACATAAGACAGCATGGATCCAGAGGGTCCTAGAAGCCTACAAGTTGAACATTATGATAGGCAGAATTGGGCACAGGGGTCCCGCTCAAACTAAGGCACCAGCCAAGGACAATACAGGCGGTAAACCTTAAACCCCTACCCAGATCTAGACAATGGACAGAACACTCTCCACAGTAGAGTGGAGAGTGGGATATTGCTTTCTCACATACTCTGGCGCCTCAACTTTGACCATGTCCCCTGGAGGGGGAGACCTGGTGGCAATCAGAGGAAGGACAGCAGGTTACCAAGAAGAGACTTGATACCCTATGAACATATACAGGGAGAGGTAATCCCCCTCAGGAACAGTCATAGGGGAGGGGAATAAGGGGAAAATGGGAGGGAGGGAAGAATGGGAGGATACAAGGGATGGGATAACCATTGAGATGTAACAAGAATAAATTAATAAAGGAAAAAAAAGATAGCATGGAATTTGCCTATAATGCATTAATATTCTCCTGAATATAAATGATCTGCACATAACCTGAGTAATATATTATAGCTGTTATTCAACAACTTATTAACATTTTTGCAAACTTTATTCCACATAGGCCAAGAAAATGATCTCTTTTAGAATGTCTATATGACCTCCATCACATAACATGGGCTCACAGTATACACATGGGACATGGGTAACTTTTTAAATCTTTTTTTTCCTCCTTTATTAATTTAATCTTGTTACATCTCAATGGTTATCCCATCCCTTGTATCCTCCCATTCTTCCCTCCCTCCCAATTTCCCCTTATTCCCCTCCCCTATGACTGTTCCTGAGGGGGATTACCTCCCCCTGTATATGCTCATAGGGTATCAAGTCTCTTCTTGGTAACCTGCTGTCCATCCTCTGATTGCCACCAGGTCTCCTCGTCCAGGGGACATGGTCAAAGGTTAGGCACCAGAGTATGTGAGAAATTCATATCCCACTCTCCACTCTACTGTGGGGAGTGTTCTGTCCATTGGCTAGATCTGGGTAGGGGCTTAAGGTTTACCGCCTGTATTGTCCTTGGCTGGCGCCTTAGTTTGAGAGACTCAAATGGTATATACTCACTTATATCTGCATATTAGCCCAAGGGGCATGTCCCACGAAAGCCTTCACTTACCAGGAAATTGAGACAGAGGAGAGAACCATCTAGTGGGACTCTAGATGAGAGAATCATGGGAGAAAGGCAAAGTAGAAGGACCCAAAGGGTCCTAGAAGCCTACAAGTAGAACTTTTTAAATCTTTATTAATTTATTTATTCACTTTACACCCAAATGGTTGCCCCTTCCCTCCTTTCTTCCTGTTCCCACCTACACGCAACTCCCCCCCCTTCTCACCTACTCCTCAGAAAAGTAGATCCCCCCTACCAACCCGTTAAAGCACTTCCAATCACATCAGGATTGAAAGCATCCTCTAATCCTCTGGCCTGGAAAATCAGCCACCTCCAAGGGGGATTGATCAAAAAGCAGGCAATAGAATTCATGTCAGAGACACCCCCTTAGTAGTGGACTCACGTAAAGCTTGAGCATCCCATTGATTATATCTGTATAAGGGAACTAGGTCTGTTTCATTCATGGTTCTTAGCTAGTACTTCAGTCTTCTAATGAAGGTCCATCCCCTCCATTCTATGCTCCCCCTGAACTCTTCCACAAGACTCCCTTCTCTCTGCCCAATGTTTGGCTAAGAGTCTCAACATCTGTTTCAATCTTCTGCTGGATAGAGCAGCTATGTTATGTTCCTGTCTACAAACATAGCAGAGCATCATTAATACCATCAGGGGTTGGCTCTCTCCCATGGGATGGATTTCTGGTTGGGCCAGGCATTGATTAGATATTCCTTCAAACTCTACACTATTTGTATCCTTGGGTGCCTTGTAGGCAAGGTAAATTTTGGAGCAAAGTTTTTGTGTGTGAGATGGTGTTCTCCTCCTTCCACTAGAAGTTCTGTCATTTTTTATTTTATTTATTTTTTTACATTTATTTTTATATATTTTATTAATTTATTCATATTACATCTCAATTGTCATCCCATCCCTGTGTCCTCCCATTCCTCCTTCCCTCCAACTTTCCCCCCCTACTCCCCTCTTGTCACTTTTTATCTTGCCTCATCTATCCATGGTGTAAGACTGAGCCTTACCTCAAAAACCAACAGGATATTTCCATGTTCCTGTGCAGACTGCAGCTTTTGCTTTGGACTCTTGCTGTACGGCCTGAATTAATAAACCATTTTTCTTAAATGAGCCATCCATCTTCACACACTTCTCATATCAAGCCTCTCTGGGGTTTCCCAAACATGACAATATTTTAAGAAATTATGGCAAGAAAAATCTACAAATGTTTGGTGAAGCATGTTTGTTTTTTGCTTATTTATTTGGTCTGATATCATTTGAATCTGAAATGAAGGGCCTGAATCAAGAACAGAGACAAAGTAGGAAAGACACAGCATAAGAACAACACTCCACATGAAGTTCTCCAAGAGACAACTACCAGAAAATTACTCTTGACTCTATTAGGAGGGAAGTGAGGGATGTATCAAGAAATCATGTACCATGAACATAGCAGTTGGTACAAAGGTGCTGAGAGGAGAGCAGGTAAGGGGAAAAGCAGGCCAATTTAGGTGGGAGTGGGAGAGAGAAAAAAGGCATGATGATGAGTTGACTTGATAGCTGTTACAGAGAACCCTTACCCAAGAGACTGCAACCTTTTTGATGATTTTTGTATTTATAGACAAATATCTTACAGTTGTAGATATAGCATTAACTATGTTTCACTAATGATATTCTATAGTGACATTCCTATGATATACACATTGTGTACAGGCATGTTTAAAGACTGTATGTTAGTCTAATTTGTCCAGCAATGAACAAGCCCAAGAATTAGAGACATCTCATAGTATTATTCTGGAATAATGGTATACTTAGCTTCAAACTTATGCCCAAACATACTGTGTTACTTTTGTATAATGCTTTCTGTGGAAACCTTAATAAAGAGAAAAATATGTAAACCCACCTCAACATTAACAATCTTTTTGATCTGACTTATCTGTGCAGGTAAGAACATAAGACACTGAGAATAAACACAGAACAAGGGTCAGTCCTCTGTTTATCTTTGGAGATCAACTTGTCTTCATGGCAAATCACAGAGGACTAAACCCTGTAGAGAATTAAATCTTGTTGATTGTTATTCCTAAGGAATTAAGAAGTAGAACAATAAACTGTAAGAAATCCCTGTCCTTCAGGGTTTTGTCCCAAAACAGGAAAATGAAACATTTGTCAGACTGAGCTTTGCAAAGGGTGCCAGATCTCAGAATCTATGGCCACTTCTCCTCAGGTTATGAGCAATCTTTTACATCTTTGAGAAGAAACTTTAAAACCACCTAAACCTGAGATAAAATCTTTAAACCCTTTTTGTCAACACAAAGATAAAAGTATGTCAGTCCCTGACTTGGCTGACACCATAGTACATGGACCTGGTAAGATAGATTAACAAAGTAGATATATTAACCCAAGAAAATTCAATTCTATCAAAAGGGCAATGAAGAAAGGGATGAATGAAGAAAAGAAAAAAAGACATGGCTGGAGGAGGAGGAGCTAGGCCCTTCACATGGATATGTATGAGCAAAGGAGTATAAAGAGCATCTTTTTACCTTTAAACAAAATGCACAAGTACTTATCCTGGCAGGAGAATAGCTGGTGCATTTAACATTATAATGTAAACATCTGTTCTTGTTCATGTGCTGAAAGAAACATATCAAATGTTCATGTTCAAAAACTCCAGACATGTTTAAATAGTTTGCTCTGGTAGCTGAGACATCAGTGCTCAAACTAGAGATAACAGAAGAAAGGCAAATCAATCCTGTCTTGTGCCCCCAAGTCCTCCATGCTTTCCCATTTTGCTGATCTTCATTGTTTTCCTATCTTTGTGAACAATCTTAAATTCAGCTGCACTTTCCTAAGAGGAGCTCTTACATAAGGGGAATTTCTGTTTGAATTCTATTTTCCAAGAGCTGTGCAAAATTAATACAGGGCAGACACAAACGATGCTTGACAGGCAATTCTCAAGTCCTTCCGAAATTCAGCTGATGTTTCTTTTTGGAACAAATAAAGCAGGTGAATTCAGCCACCATGGAATTCGTACATTTAGAGTCAGGGACATAAAATATGGTAAAAAAGGCATTTCTCAGTAACAGTAACATTCAAAAAATACCTATAATTCCTCCCTAAACTATTAATTCTGCTAGTAGAACACTCACAATGTTAAAAGTATATGGTGGTTAATACTCTTTATCAATTTGCAGAATCTGGAGTCACCTAGCATGCCTTCAAGCACATTTCTGAAAGATAGTCTTAATTAGATTAATCACAATGGGAAGATCTATTCGAAAGTAAGGTGGGACCATTCCCTGGCCTTGGTCCTGGATGGTATAAAAGGACAAAGCTTGTTGAATATAGGCACTCATCTCTCTTTGCTTCCTTCTGTGTTCACTGTGTGAACATCTGAACAGCTACTTTTATGACTTTGCTGACTGTACCTTCAATCTGTGAGCCAAAATAAATATTTTCCCCCTTAAATTTGCCCTTTATTAGGTATTTTATTACTGCAGTGAGTAAAGTACCCAATACAGGTCAAACATTTAAAACTGCTGTTTTCTATGATTTTTCTTATTAGCAAAAGGAGACACCAAGATTATATGTTTAGCACTATGGTAGAATCCTTTCATAGATATCACAAGACGCAAGTGAGGGCTGCATCACTATAGTAGAAGCCTTCATAAAATACACAAATTTCATAGTTGAACCCCTTACTCCTGAGCAAAGAAGCTGCTCATTAGTTTCTGGCTGTTTAGGACATTGGAACTGACTTCCATATGATTTGCTGAATAGAAGTGCTTCAACTAACCAGACCCCCTTAAATGAAGTTATTGGATGCAAATGAGGATTCATTTGAAGATCAGTTTGTTTGTGAGGTTCCTACATTTTCTGAAGAATCAGAGCTTTAATGGGTGTTGAGGAAAAAATGTACCGGTTTTGAAAAGATTAGACTGGTGCAAGGAATGACCATTCAGATGGAAGTTAAAATGAAATTAATATTAGCAGAGGCTGGGAGGATGGCTCAGTGGCAAGAGCACTTGCAATACAAGAATGAGAACTTGAACTTGCATTTAAATCTGCAGCAGAGAGGCAAAATGTTGGGTGTGGTGACACTTGTGATTGTAAACCATACACAGTGCCCAGTTAATAAAATAGACATAGCCATACACCAGTACCATGGAGGGTGAGAAAGGAGGATCCCTGGGGCTTGCTGGCCACCAGCCTACCTGGAAGATTATTGAATGACTCTGTCTCTAGAAGTAAGGGTGGAAAGTGATGGTTAGATAAGGAAAACAGATAGTCTCTCCTGGCCTCCACATACACGTATGGTCTCACAGGTATACACACACACATACACACACACACAAACACACACAAACACATACATACACATACACACACACACACACACACACACACACACACACACACACAGCAGTAGTAGTAGCAGCAGCAGCAGCAGCAGCAGCAGCAGCAGCAGGAGCAATTATAACACAATGAATTCTGATAAAGATACATCAAAATGCAATGCCTTGTACATTGTTTAGAGATATAGATTGATAATGACATTATGAAAAACAAAATAGATGTTTCAGAATAAATGAAATAGAGAACTAATTTGTGACCCAATAATTCAATATCTGGGTAAATAACCTGTGGTGGGAATCTTGGTTGTCAACTTGACTGGATCTAAAATCAATTAAAGTGGAAGCCACTCCCAAGAAAGACTTTCTTCTTTCTTTCAGATTATTTGAAACAGGAAAACCAACACAAAACACAAGCAGTGCCTTCTGTTGACAGCCCAGATAAAAAAGTACAGATAAAAGAAATTTTATTTTTTGCCTGAACTTTCTGGCAACTTCACCTTTCCCAATGCTGCAGCATTCTGTCATTAATATGAGAACCTATTTCTAGAAGATTCTATTGTAAAAGGAAGACCAATTCTCCAGGACTCCTCTAGGCCTTTGATGCCAACTTAGAATGGCTGAGATCTCCTACTTTGTAGGATGAACAAGTACTGGATTCTTAGCTTCTCCAGTGTGAGACAGCCATTGTTGAACTACACAAACCATATTGTGTAACCTAATTTGACAAATCTTCATATATGACTTCCCCTGTCTCTATTCAAAATATCTGTAAGACCAACATGATTTTTTTCTTGCTCTCAAGACATAACTACAGAGATTTGGTGTGATCTTAATAGCCCAAAGATTACAGTGAGTTATAACTTTAACATCTTATCTAGAGCCTACTTGTTTTCATTGTTCCAAGTTAGTACCGCTTCACCTAAAACCTGACGGATTTCTCTCTCTGTGTCTGTCTGCCTGTCTGTCTGTGTGTCTGTCTGTCTCTCTAACTCTAACTCTCTCTCTCTCTCTCTCTCTCTCTGTGTGTGTGTGTGTGTGTGTGTGTGTGTGTGTGTGTGTGTGTGTTCTATCTTTCCCTCTCTCCAGGGCTCTATCATGGCCATTTGTGAGATGACACTTGTTAAATCTCGTAATCAAGCTTTTCTTTAGGAAAGAGAAATGATCTATCTAATTCTCTTTTGGTAGAACCCACAACATCTTTATATCAATAACAGTAACCTCATGAAAATGTGTGCACTCCCATGTTCATAAGAACAACCAAAATGTGGATTGAATATATGCGTACACCAATATAAAAAGCTACACGGTGTATTTGTGCTACTCATGTCTAAGAAAGATATCTTTCAATTTTCTAAAACTTGAGGGAATCTGGAAGACAATATGTTAAAACTAAATAAGGATGACACAAAAAATCTGATTTTATTCATGCTTAAACACAAAAATGGATAAGTAAATAAGTAATACATATATCAAGATACTGAAAACAAATTGATATTAAATGTGAGGAGGCATGTAACAAAGATACACAGGTCATTGTAAAATACAAACAATAGAACAGGATGGATGGCAGACTAGGGGTTGAGGCTGAGAGGAGAGGAGAGAGGGGGAAGTGCATTCTGGATGTAATATATTAGAGAAGAATTAAGACAAACAAACAAAAACCAAATAATGTAGTAGGAATGTAGAATAATGAATTTACGGTTGTATATTCATTATCGTTCTCACAGCTAGAAGATCAATAAAACAGCATTAGGGCATAAAGAGTTATGTTGGTTCATAGCTTCAGAGATTTCAGTTCTTGGCCTCGTGGCTTTTGCAGATCATCAAGGCAGTTTAAACATGTGGCAAAAAGGAGATTCTTAACTTCAAGGAAGAGAGAAAGCTGGGGTCAG
Organism: Acomys minous; assembly: GCF_964271855.1. Classification (NCBI taxonomy): domain Eukaryota; kingdom Metazoa; phylum Chordata; class Mammalia; order Rodentia; family Muridae; genus Acomys; species Acomys minous. The sequence continues at coordinate 73,605,115 of NC_140483.1, read as the reverse complement.
GAAATGGCTAAGACATCCTCAGGAACCAGCTTCTAGTAGCCTACTTTCTGCATTTATGTCTTATCTTTCCCATGTAGTCCTATTAGCTGCTGAAAAGGTATACAATGAATGAGCCTCTGGGGGATAAGTCAAGTTTAACTATAATGAATCATCTGACATACACTAAAAGGGTTATGTGTAATATGTTTTTATTATATATGTAAATTACTCTAAATAAGTATACAATAAACCTACATAAATACTAAAAATAAAAACTGCAGAACATAAGTAAATATTTTAAGTAATACATTAGGTAAAGATCTAGTTTTCAGAATACAGGTGAGGAAAACTTAGAATTCATACAAACCAAAGTAACTCAGTGGTGCTAGGAAGATAGCTCCCTGGAAAAAAATAGTTGTCCCCAAAACCTGAAGACTGCAGCTTGGACCTCCAGAACTTACATAAATGCCAGTAAGGTCTGGAGGTCTGTCTATAATTCCAGTGCTTAAAAGGTAAAGCTAAGGTAGCTCTGAAGCAAACTGGCAATGCATCCTATTCATATTGTTGCATTTAAGTTCAACTGAGAGACTCTACCTTAGTGAATAAGGTAGAGACCAACTAAGAAAGACTCCTGACAAAACCTCAGGCCTCAGCATGTACACTCACATACATGCCTCTACAGATCATCTGTATACACCCACACAAACACACACACACACAGAGACACAGGAAAACAAACAAACATATACTCATGTACACTACACACAGAGAAACATTGAAACGAGATAAAAGAGTAATTCCTGTTTTTTTCATTTTTTATTATGTTTCTTTTTCAACATATACATTTATATAATTACACATGAATAAAATAAACTAAATAAAGCAGGAAGAACCTTAAGACAATCCTGAGTTACATAAATGATATATTCATAGTGATTTGGCTATTTGTATTTGCCATACCTGAAGTAAACATCTTTCCTATTTTGTTGTGTCAAAATTTCTGAATGGAAATCAATATCTATCATATCTTATATCAATTAACTTAGATCATCTATCTTGATCTAAAAGTCTAATTTTAGAACAAGAATATATATCCTAGTTCTAACAGATAAGATTCTATAGATATATAAGGTAAAATAGTTGAATAAGGTCTTCAAAAGCCTCAAGGACTTACAGAATATGGCATTTAAAGATGTTTTTACTATTCTAAAGATTCTTTAACAACAATACAAGTTAACTCCTAGAAACATACAGCATAAAAGAACCTCTTTATGGAGTTGGCTTCAAATGTGGCAAACCAGCTACAGGGCAAAATGTGCTTATTTCTGCTATAGACAGAATTGTGCCTTAAAAATGGGCAAGCTTATATGCAGGCAGAGTTGATGGTCAAACTCTGCCAAGACAGGGTAACCATGTCCTCAATAGTTCTTGACTCTCAAATTTGTCTGGCAGAGACAATGGGCTAGAAGGCCAAAGATGATGCTCCAACATTATAGAGAGTTTTGGATGACTGTTCTGTCAGTAAACTGTCTCAGTCATTTTTTTCATTATGGAAGTAATTCACTTTTAAGAAGTTATAAATATTTCAATTGGAAAAATGATTCCATTCTGTGGGTCATTAGAAAAATGTAAAACACACACACACACACACACACACACACACACACACACACACACACACACACACAATGAGCTATGACTTTGCAGCTATTAGGATGACAGTAGGAAAAACCATAAAATGGGCATGGTGGTACTCTCCTACAGTCTTAGATACTCAGGAGGTTGAGGCAGGAGCACTCTTAGTTCATCTTGCCATTTTTAACAGCGAAGCAAGACAGATTTTCAAAAGATAAGCATATGAAAGAGAAAATAAGTATTGACAAAGGTAAGGAAAAATTAGTCTTCCTAATCACTGCTGATAAAAATGAAGAGTGGTATAGCTTCTAAAGCAAGGAACTTAGTGGTTTCTTTAAAAGTTCTGGGTGAAATTGACATTGAGTACAGCTCTTCCACTCTCAAAGGTAAACTCAAGTAAACATTTTCATATGAACACTTGTACATGATAATCCTTTCTGAATTATTCCTAAGGGCCGAAACTAGATATGATCCAAATGTAAATCAACTGACGATTGAGTACACAAGACATCATAGGTACAAACAACAGAAAATAAGTCATTCAGAGGAATATGCTGGGAGGCACTATAACATGTATAGTTCATAGAAACATCACATTAAGTGAATACTCACAAGAAAGAGCCCAAATAGTGCAGTTTTATTTGTGAAACAATTGCATTTATTTATAAATGTCCTGGATGGGTTGATCCACTAGGACTTGTGCTTTCGATATTAACTGTCCTTCACAGGCCCACGTCTTTGAACTCTTAAAGGAAATGGGTCACTGGAGGTGGGGCAGGTGGTTTTATAGGTAGAAAATTCTCTGTTCATTTTTTGCTTCCTGTATGCAGAAACACTATGCACATCTGACATCCTACTTCTGTTGCCGTGACTTTAATGCCTGCTACTATGATGGACCTAATCCCTCAGGAATTGTAAGCTAAAAGACATTCTTTTTCCATTAAGTTGCTTTTGTTAGGGGTTCTTATTACATCAATTCCTTTTTCCCCTCATTCAGTCCTTGGATAAATACTAGATCAAGTGTTTAGTTGGTGAGAAATTTCATTTTGGGTTCATGGAACTGTCTGGTACCATTATTATATAATTATACAGCCTATGACCAGAACAAGAACCAATGGAATGTGCACTTTAATTAATTTCATGGTATATGAATTAGCTCTTGAGGGAGATATGGAAACAGGTAGACGGAAGATAGCTATCACATACTAGAACTGAGAGATGTATGTGGAACAATCTCAGTGTTGAACAAATCCTCTCATCCTTAAGTATAACAATCCACTAACCCTCAGGTATGACAAGGACTTAGGTGATGAATAAGCTTTGCCACGTACATACTTTGGAAACCTCTTCAAAAAGATTTGTCATTCTGTGCAGTTGGCCCATATAACACAGCATGGGATCCATAGAATCCCACTTCACAGCTTGCTTTCTTGTGAGTGCCACAGACGGACAGCTGACCCACCCCAATTCCAAATGCCTTGAACCTGTTGCCGACTATGAAGGATGGGAAAATGAAAAGGAGAAAGATTTTTAAAAAGCATGTTTGTGTTTGTGTGTTTGAGATAGGGGGGATCTATAATGAACATTCCCTTGTCAGTTTAGGTTCTACATGAACTGCGAATCATCTGAAACACATATAACACATACAACATTCAAAATACAGAATAATGAGGTGAATAATGACCTATATTTAACTCTCATTTTCCTATGTTGGTATATTAGTTACTTTTCTAATTCATGTAAAGAAAAAATGGCAAAAGCTATTGGTTAAAAAGAAAACATTTTTTTGGGCTCACAATTCTGAAGTAGAATCCATCATGATGGGAAAGTTCCCTTGACAAAAGCATGAAACTCTTGGTCATATTGTTCAAAGTCAGAAAGCAAAGAAAGATGAGTTCTGGCACTTTCTTTGTTATTTTTATGCTGTCCAGGACTACAGTCGTGGAATGCTGCTGCCTACATTTAGGGTTTTCTTTCCATCTTAGCTAAGCCAATTCAGAAACTGTCTCATGAACATATCCAAATATTTGTTTCTATGGTGATTCTGATTTTAAATCTCTTCATGTTGACAGTCAAGATTGACCATCACAGATAATTAGATGTCTTCATGCTTCCAGGCTCAGTGATTTTGTGTGGGATTGAGAACAAGTTGATTAAGACCTCTTTTTTTTGCCCTTCCTCCCTCTAAACATGGCTGTAGATAACAGAAACATATAGCCATCTAAACCTGAGTTTAAGTTAATGAAAATTAAATACTCAGTCCCTCATCTATGCTATAATATCTGTATTTAAAATGACCAAGTTACACATGTGGCTATCAGTCTCCATATAATACTGAATATAGGTCCTTCAGCAGGGCATGGGGAGAAATTGAGACAGAGTCACTTCTTCATATGAAAAAGACAAAATGCCTTTCTGCAGGCTTGCTAATAGACTGGAGAGGAGAAGTTATCAGCAGGCAGGACAACCAGGGGTACTCAGAGACAGGCGCCACCCTTCTACATTTCTAGCATGGCTAGAATATTCACATACATGTCAGGACTCAGCATTGGAGCATTTTCAAGGCTAAATGGACGTTAGAAGTTTTAGATGGTTATAAGTTCATCAGCTTGTCTTCTACCATGGAGTTGGGTCAGATTGACGCCTCAGGCACAGAAAAAATCAGCAAGTAAAGAAAAGACATTTACTGCCACGTGGATTCAGAGTCAAATTCAATTTGCAAATAGTTTATTTTTTGCTCACCCATACTTACTCAAAAATGATTAGTCTCCTATTTAAGTCATCTAATCCATGATGATGATACCATACATATTCATGTATATAACCTGTGTGAACAAAAATGGCTGCGTAGGCTCATGTGCTTGAATACCTGGTCTGCAATTGGTGGGACTATTTGGGAAGGAGTAGAAAGTGTCTCCTTATTGGAGGAAGTGTTTCCGTTGGGGAAGGGTTTGAGGTTTCAAAAACTTATGCTATTTTCATTGTACTCTCTAGTTTCTAGATGTGGTTTCCATTATGAATTCTCAGCTGCTCCTTCAATTGCCTGGGACCTGGACTATTTTGTCATCCTGAAATTTACTGGGCTCAAGCCATATGTCCCAAATAAACTTTCTTCTGAAAGTTGCCTTGGTCACAGTGTCTCATCAAAGCAATATAAAAGTAACTAAAATATCACCAAATGCATATATATATATATATATATATATATATATATATATATATATATACACACACACACACACACACACACACACACACACACACACACACACATATCCACACACAGGCACATGCACATGAATACAATATGTAGACATGTGTTAAGCAGGAATATATGCCATATATAAAAAGTAGGTTCAATAGTAAGAGTGAATTCACATACAGCCTATATATAAACAACCAAGCAAGACCTTGTCTCAGAATACTTTTTTTTTAAAAAGAGGGAGGCCTGTAGCTACAGATCAAATGTAAAATACACATCTAGCATGTGGAAGCTTCAACTAAAATCCTCACTGAGAAATGTCCATTTGTAGGGGTCAGATGCTGACATACTTGAAATTATGGTGGTGTTAATTTTTCCTCTCCTTTACCATGAATTCAGGCCATCCTTTCCACATGGCTTGTGCAATATACTCCACCCATCCTGTTCACTTACTTGGTACCATACTGAAAAGTAATTTCCTTAAAATGTACACCTGAAAAATCACCCACCTTTTTATAACCTTCCTATTATTACCTCTTCACACATGGGAAGATCTGTGACCTTTGAATGGCTAACAAGCTTCTCTGGATGCTGCCCTGCTCATCATCCCAACCCTATAATTCATTCTTGTTCAGTGAAATGATTCCTAATTTGCTGCAGGACACCTTGTGTGTCTCTGCGGGGCTTGTACACACTTCACCTTAATGAGAGACCTTTATTTTGTCATACAAAATGCATATAATGAAAATGCTTAGCTCATAAAGATGATATCATATTCATAAATACAAGTGAAGGGAAGTGTCTAATATTTGTAAGGCAGGATGGAAAAAAGAGAGAGAATTATAAATGAATAGATCTGAGTTACCAGAAATAGATTGTGGGTGGCTTTGCTTCTCTGGTTGGCAACATCTGTGCTCTGGAAGGCACTTAAAGGTCATGATGTTCCTAAAGCTTTTACAATCCTTTGTCAGACCCTCATACGGTATAATTGTATGGTTGTTGTTGTTATTGTTAGTGGCGGTGAGTGTATATATGTGTTTTTGACCACACTCACTTATAAATATTTGTGCATACATGTGGAGCACAGAGGACAACTTTGGAAGTCATCTTAAATTCTGTTTTCCATGCTCTTTAAGACAGGGACTCTCATAAGCCTAGAGCTCACTGGTTTGGGTAGTCAAGTTATATCGTGAACTCAGGTATCCACTTCTCTCAAACCCTCTGTAATAAGATCACAAGCTTAGAGTACTGTATCCAGCATGTTTACAGAAATTCTAGAGATTAACTCAGGTCTGCATGCCTGCAAAACAAGCATCTTAGAGGTTTACACACCCTCGCAAGTGTTTCTGCTATTCAACTAAGGAGGAGGAATGTTAGATGTATCCATCAATTTATTCATGGATATTGTTCATTTAAGATTAGATAGGTCTAATGAAGAGGAACTGTATTGATTTAAAATAGACAACAGTAGTTTTTAAGCATCAGGAAGCTAGCCAAGAAAACACCAACATCCTCAGAACTATGAAGAACATCAAAAGTTTGGAAACTGTTAGAGTCGAGAGGAGAATAAGGACATATGACCAGCAAATGCAACACTGTGTCCTGAATGAGACCTGGGATAGTTGAGATAGTTAGTGATGACAAAGGAAGCTGAAGATAACTAGCTATCCACCAAGTACGATTTTTACAGAGGATGTTAAAGCCTTTGTAAGCAGAGTTACAGAATTCCACTCTCCAAATAACTTCTGAGAACCAAATCTCTGCAAGAACAACAAGTGCTGTTAAGCACTGAGTCATCTCTCTATTGTCATATATAAGGGATTATATATTAAGTGAATTATGCTTCCTTGTTGCATTTCACACACACACCGGATATCAGGAATTTCAGAAAAAATTTATCACCCTGAGATCAAGTACAAGGGCATGTTTGATGGTGGTCACCAGGTCAGCTTTTTAGTAGTCATTCAGGAACCAATTGCTGGGGAACACATTTGGTAGGGTGCTTGCATGCCTAGCATGTACCAAGCTGTATTATTGGTCCCCTAGCACTTCATTAGATAAGGTACAGTGGAATTTACTACTACCCCACCATCTGAGAGCTACAGCAAACAGAGATTTAAGATCCTCATTAGCGACATAAAGGGATTGTAGCCAGCTTAGGATGATATAAGCTAAATAGGTGAACTTGAGATGATGGGAGAAAAAGGAGTTATTTCTTTAAGACAAGATATATTCCCAGGAAAAAGTTGGGCTTGGAGGTATCTATCCATACTACCTGCATTTATTTCATATTAGAAATGGAATCTTCTTTTTTATTTATTTTTTAAATTTTTTATTAATTTTATTCTTGTTAAATCTCAAGGGTTATCCCATCCCTTGTATCGTCCCATTCTTCCCTCCCTCCCATTTTCCCCTTAATCCCCTCCTCTATGACTGTTCCTGAGGGGGAATTCCTCCCCCTGTATATGCTCATAGGGTATCAAGTCTCTTCTTGGTAACTTGCTATCTTTCCTCTGAAAGCCACCAGGTCTCCCCCTCCAGGGGACATGGTCAAATATGAGGCACCAGAGTACGTGTGGAAGTCATACCCCACTCTCCACTTAACTATGGAGAATGTTCTGCCCATTGGCTAGATCTGGGTAGTGGTTTAAAGTTTACTGCCTGTATTGTCTTTGGCTGGTGCATACTAGCCCAAGGGGCATGTCCCATGAAAGCCTTCACTTACCAGGAAACTGAGACAGAGGGGAGGACATCCTATTGGGACTCTAGATGAGAAAAGCATGGGAGAATAGCAAAGTAGAAGGATCCAGAGAGTCCTAGACACCTACAAGTAGAACATTATGATAGGCAGATTTGGGCCCAAGGGTCCTGCTCAAACTAAGGAATCTTCTTTTTTAAAGCAAAAGAATATGGAGACTGAGACATGTTCTTTCACCATGAGAACTGAAAAAACATGAACTAAAGTGAATGATGTGATTCACTTGACACAGACATCTTCAGACATGTTTTTTTGTCTTGGAGTTCCGTTTTCTGAAAGGAAGGACAGACTAAAATGCAACAAAGGTTTGATTTTGCATCCAAGATGAGTTGTAGCATAAAATACAATCCATTTGACTGCAAAATTGTGTGAGTTAACTAGAAAATTGAAGGCAGATCCTCCTAAATGGTCAGCAAGAGCTTTAGCCCTAATATAAATCTTCAGGATATAGGAATGGATGGTCTCAGATTCTGCTCCAGAGTCAGACTGAAGCTCTTACCTCTTAACACATACTCAAATTTGAGCAAATTATGCGACCTCTTTTCAACCTTGGTTTTCTTATTTAAAAAAGGTATGCTTTACTAATATATAGCACTATTTTTAACAATATAGTGTGGCTATTCTTGCATGTCAATTGGACTACATCTGAAATTAACTTAAACCAGTAGAGTGCACATAACTGAAGGTTTTTTGCTTAATTTTAAGTATGAAAATCCACTTCTAATACAGATATTTTAGGTAGGTAGACAAGTCTTTAATCCAGATTTGCCCCTGCACACAAGATGAGCGCGGATTTTCTCAGATTGGAGTGGCGGCGGCGGTGGCGACAGCAGCAGTAGCAGCAGCAGTTGAGGTTTGCAGCTCAGAGCCCTCTGGTGGAGGTGATTGGTGTCGTGGCTGGTGGGAATTGATGGAGGAGAGGGGACTCTGGGCAGGATTTGGGTCGTGCGGTGCCTTGAGAAACAAACTGGACTCGACGGACAGTTCAGCCCCTGAGTCTCAAGTTCAGCTCAGTGAGCAGTGTCCTGGAGACGTTAGCTCAGCTCAGCAAGCAGTTCTGCCTGAGGCACTAGCTCAGCTTAGCCACAGCTCCCCTGCTCAGTTCTACCCGAAGTGCTAGCTCAGCTCAGCATGCAATTCTGCTGCTCTGACTCAGGCTGAGGTCAGGACACAGATTCGGCCCAGAGTCCCTTGTTGGACTTGCTGGGCAGATGGGCCCAGAGACTCTAGCTGAGCTTTGCACACAGGCTCGGTGGCCATGAGAATCTGTCTGGACTCTCCACGGAGTTTAGGCCTGTAGTCCCGGGCTAAATTGAGTGTGAAGTGTGGGTCCAGAGTCCCTGGCTGAGCTTGGTGCACAATTCTGCCCCGGAGACTTAGGCGGAGCTCGGCATGCAGTTTGGGGTCAGAGTCCCTAACTGTGCTTGGCAGACAGATTGGTCCCAGAGACTCTAGCTGAGCTTTTGGCACAGTCCTGGTTCTAAGACTCTGGTTGGAAACATTGTGCAGTTTGAATTCAGAATTCCTGGCTGAGGTTGGCAGATGGTTCAGGCCCTGATTCTTTAGCTGACCACAGCACACACTTTGGGCAAAAAGCCCCTAGCTGAGCTTGGTGTGCAGTCCCAGACCAAATATACTGGCTAGACTATGCCTGCATTTTGGGGCCAGATACACTAGGGGAGCTCATTGTGTGGATTGGGCCCAGAGACCCTAGCTGAGCTCAGCAGATGGTTTGGGCCCTGAGAATCTAGCTGAGCACGGAGCGTGGTTAGGGCCAATTGTCCCTGGGTGGACTTGACAGGGGACCCAGAAGGCTGTGGATACTTTGGCATGACCCAACGCTCATTCAGAGACCCAGAACAATTGAAGGACACACAGTACAGGGGATTTGAGGATCACTAGCTGTGAGAGTCCAAAACGAGAGGGCTAGCCTCCTGCCATCCACACCAGTGGAGCATCAGAGTTTCCAGCCTAGGGAAATTGTGAGGAAACAAGTGAATCTATCATCAGACACTGTCAGGCCAACTCTGGAAGCTACCCAATAAAAACATTGATGGCAAGATGTGTAAAGGACAGTGTAAAAGCATACAAAAAAAAAAACACAAAAAACAAAAAACAAAAAAAAAAAACAACAAAACAACATGACATCTCCAGTTTCCAGCTATCCCAAAGAAAACATCCCAGTGAACTCAAACACAATGGAAATACGAGAAAATGACCTCAAATGCTTAGTAATGTGGATGATAATGGTGGAAACAAATAAAATTCATAATCAAATGCAGGAAGATGCAGCCAAACAGGTGAGAGACATAAAAAAAGCACATAGATAGGAAATGGAAAAATTCCAGGAAAATACAAACAACCACAAAAAAGAAATAAAGAAAACGATTCAAGCTTTGAAGAGCTATAAAGACACAATTGAAGAAACTCAGGAATATACAAAAAAACAGATAAAAGAAACAAAAATATCAGTTCGAGATCTGAAGATGAAAATGGATTCAATGATAAACACACAGACAGAAGAAAATGAGAACGTGAGACCTCAGAGAAGAAGGCAAGCAACACCAAAGCAAGCTTTTCTAACAGAATAGAAGAGATGGAGGAAAGAATCTCAGGTCTAGAAGATGCAATCACAGGTCTTGAAGCAACCATTAAAGAAAATGCCAAATCTGGAAAAAACCTAACACAAAACATCCAAGAAATCAAGGACACCATGAAAAGAAGGAATCTGAGGATAATAGGCATCAAAGAAAAAGAAGATATCAGATTCCAAGGCCCAGAAACTGTTCTCAACAAAATCATAGAAGAAAATTTCCCCAATCTAAAGAAAGAGATGCCTATAAACATACAAGAGGCCTACAGAACACCAAATAGAATTGACCAGAAAAGAAAAACTGCCCGTCACATAATAATCAAAATTCAAAACATACAGAATAAAGAAAAATATTAAAATTTGAAAGGGAAAAGGGCCAAATAACATTTAATGGCAAACTTATCAGAATTACACCCAACTTCTCAGCAGAGACCATCAAATCCAGAGGGCCTGGACAGAGATCCTGCAAACCATAAGAGACCACAGATGCCAGGCCAGAATACTTTACCCAGAAAAACTATCAATAACCATTTATGGAGAAAACAAAATATTACATGACAAAAACAAATTCAAACAGTACTATCCAAAAATCCAGCTTTACAGAAGGTACTAGAAGGAAAACTCCATCAAAAAGGGTCAAGCAACAACCAAAACTACTCAAGAAATAGATAACTATACTATGGGGAAAACACAACTATACAAACACTTTACTGTAACCACCATCAAAAATAAGATTCTTAACAGTCAGTGGTCATTAATATCTCTCAACATAAATGGTCTCAATTTTCCAATAAAAAGACACAGACTAACTGAATGGGTGCATGAACAAGATCCAACATTCTTCTGCATTCAAGAAACACATCTCATCCATAATGATAGACATTACCTCCGGGTAAAAGGTTGGAAAAAATATTCCAAAAAAATGGTCACAAAAAGCAAGCAGGTGTAGCCATTTTAATATCGATAAAAATAGACTTTCAGACAAAATTAATCAGAAGGGATGCAGAAGGAGACTTCATACACATCAAAGTTAAAATCAACCTAGATGACATCACAATTCTGAACATCTATACTCCCAATACAAGGAAACTCACATTTGTAGAAGATCTGCTAAAAAGCTTAAACCACACATCGATCCCCACACAATAATAGTGGCAGACATCACACCCCATTCTCACTGAATGATAAGTCATTGAAACAGAAACTAAGCCGAGAAATAACATCATTAACCAATGCCATGGGTCAAATGGATCTAACAGACACCTATGGAACCTTTCACCCAAACAAGAAAGAATATACCTTCTTTTCTGCACCCCATGGACCTTCTCCAAAATTGATCACATTGTAGATGACAAAGCAGGCCTCAACATATACAAGAGGATTGAAATAATACCTTGTATCCTATGAGATCAACATGGTCTTAGGCTGCAATTCTCAACAACAACAGAAATAACAAAAAGGCTACACACATGTGGAAACTAAACAACTCTCTGCTAAATGACACTTGGGTAGGGAGAAATAAAGAAAGAAATCAAGGAGTTTCTGAAAATCAATGAAAATGAAGGAACAACATAACCAAATTTGTGGCATACATTGAAAGCAGTGCTAAGAGGAAAATTCATAGCTTTAAGTGCCTTTAAAAAGAAATCGGAAACATCGCACATAAGAAGCACCTTAACGACACAACTGGAAGCCCTAGAAAAAAAAGAAGCAGAAACACACAAAAGGAGTAGACATCTGGAAATAATCAAACTCAGGGGTGAAATTAACAAATTAGAAACTAAGAAAACAGTCCAAAGAATCAACAAAACCAAGAGCTGGTTCTTTGAGAAAGTCAACAAGATAGACAGACCATTAGCCAAACTAACTAAAAGGCAGAGAGACAGTATTGAAATCAACAAAATCAGAAATGAAAAGGGAGACATAACAACAGACACTGAAGAAATACAAAGAATCATAAGATCCTACTTTGAAGACGTATATGCCACAAAATTTGAAAATCTAAGGGAAATGGACGATTTTCTTGATCAATTTCACTTGCCAAAGTTGAGTGAAGAACAGATAAACAAGCTAAATAGTCCCAATTCCCCTACAGAAATTGAAGTAATCATTGATAGTCTCCCAACCAAAAAAAGCCCAGGGCCAGATGGTTTCAGTGCAGAATTTTACCAGACTTTCAAGGGCGAGCTAATACCGATACTCTTCAAGCTACTCCAAAAGATAGAAATGGATGGAACTTACCAAATTCATTCTGTGAGGCCATAGTCACATTGATTCCTAAACCTCACAAAGACTCAACAAAGAAAGAGAATTTCAGACCAATTTCTCTGATGAACATCGATGCAAAAATACTAAATAAAATACTTGCAAAATGAATGCAAGAACACATCAAAGATATCATTCATCATGACCAAGTAGTCTTCATTCCAGGCAGGCAGGGATGGTTTAATATATGGGAATCCATCAATGTAATCCACCATATAAACAAACTGAAAATAAAAAACCACATGATCATCTTCTTAGATGCAGAGAAAGTATTTGATAAAATCCAACACCCATTCATGTTTAAAATTTTAGAGATATCTGGAGTTAAGGCACTTTCCTCAACATAATAAAGGCTATATACAGCAAGCCAATAGCCAAAATCAAAGTAAATTGTGAGATACTCAAGGAATTCCTCTAAAATCAGGAACAAGGCAAGGCTGCCCACTCTCTCCATATCTCTTCAATATGGTAATCGAAGATGTAGCCAGAGCAATAAGACAACAAAAGGAGAACAAGGGTATCCAAATGGGACAGGAGGAAGTCAAATTATCCCTATTTGCAGATGATATGATAGTCTACATAAGTGACCCTCAAAATTCCACCAGAGAACTCCTACAGCTGATAAACACCTTCAAAAAATTGCCTGGATACACAATTAACTCAAAAAAGACTTTAGCCTTCTTATACATATATGACAAGCTTGCAGAGGAAGAAATTAGGAAAACCACACACTTCACATTAGCCAGAAGAAATATAAAATATTTAAGAGTTACTCTAACTAAGCAAGTGAAGGACTTGTTTGGAAAAAATTTCAAAACTCTGAAGAAAGAGATTGAAGATGACATGAGAAGATGGAATGATCTTTGCTCATGGATTGGGAGAATTAACATAGTAAAAATGGCCACCCTACCAAAAGCAATCTACAGATTCGATGCAATCCCTATCAAAATACCTACACAATTTTTTAAATACATTGAAAGTTCAATTCTGAACTTCATATGGAAAAACAAAAAACCCAGAAAAAATAAAACAATCATGTACAATAAAAGATGCTCCAGAGGAATCTCCATACCTGATCTCAAACTGTATTATAAAGCAATAGTAATTAAAACAGCATGGTACTAGCACAGCAACAGGCTGGTGGATCAGTGGAATCGAATTGAAGACCCAGATATGAATCCACACACATATGGTCACTTGATTTTTGACAAAGAAGCCAAATCCATTCATTGAATAAAGGATAGCATCTTCAACAAATGGAGCTGGTCTGACTGGATATCTATGTGTAAAAAAATGCAGCTGGACCCATATTTGTCACCTTGCACAAAATTCAAATCCAAGTGGATTAAATATCTCAATATAAAACCAGAGACACTATGTCAGATAGAAGAAAAAGTGGGGAAGAGTATGGAACATATTGGCACAGGAGACAACTTCCTGAACAGAACACCAACAGCCCTGGCCTTAATGTCAACAATTAATAAATGGGACCTCATGAGGCTGAGAAGCTTCTGTAAGGCAGGAGACACTGTCAAGAGAACAAAGCGACAGCCTACAGTCTGGGAAAAGATCTTAACCAACCCTACATCTGACAAAGGTCTAATATCCAACATATATAAAGAACACAAGAAATTAAACAGAACCAAACCAAATTACCCAATCGAGAAATGGGGCTTGGAATTAAACAGAGAATTCTCAACAGAGGAATATCAAATGGCTGAGAAACACTTAAAGAAATGCTACGCCTCCTTAGTCATCAGGGAAATGCAAATCAAAACAACACTGAGATTCGATTTTATAACCATCAGAATGGCTAAGATCAAAAATTCAAGTGACACCACATGCTGGCGAGGATGTGGGGAGAGAGGAACACTCCTTCATTGCTGGTGGGAATGCAAACTAGTACAGCCACTTTGGAAATCTATCTGGTGCTATCTCAGAAAACTGGGAATAGGGCTTCCTCAAGACCCAGCTATTCCACTCCTTGGAATATACTCAGAAGATGCTCCAGCATACAACAAGAAAATTTAATCAATCATGTTCATACCAGCCTTATTCATAATAGCCAGAACATGGAAACAGCCTAAGTGTCCCTCAGTAGAAGAATGGATAAAGAAACTGTGGTACATATACACTATGAAATACTACTCAGCTATTAAAAACAAGTACTTCCTGAAATTTGTGGACAAATGGATTGAGCTAGAAGTGATCTTAATGAGTGTGCTAATCCAGAAGCAGAAAGACTCAAATGGTATATACTCACTTATATCTGCATATTAGCCCAAGGGGCATGTCCCATGAAAGCTTTCACTACCAGGAAACTGGGACAGAGGGGAGGACATTCTATTGGGGCTCCAGATGAGAGAAGCAAGGGAGAATAGCAAAGTAGAAGAATCCAGAGGGTCCTAGAAACCTAAAAGTAGAACATTATGATAGGCAGATTTGGGCCCAGGGGTCCCGCTCAAACTAAGGCTCCAGACAAGGACAATACAGGAGGTAAACTTTAAACTTCTACTGAGATCTAGCCAATGGACAGACCATTCTCCACAGTTGAGTGGAGAGCGGTGTATGACTTTCACATGAACTCCGGTGCCTCATATTTTACCATGTCCCCTGAAGGGGGATACCTGGTGACACTCAGAGGAAGGATAGCAGATTACCAAGAAGAGACTTGATACCCTATGAGCATATACAGGGGGAGGTAATCCCCCTCAGGAACAGTCATAGGGGAGGGAAGTAAGGGGAAAATGGGGAGGGAGGGAAGAATGGGAGAATACAAGGGATGGGATAACCATTGAGATTTAACAAGAATAAATTAATAAAAAAAATTTAAAAAAAGAAAGAAAATATGTATAGCTAATCACAAGATAATGAGATGTTTCAATGGGCACTCGCAGTGGAAGCCTCATAACCTAGTTTCTACTATGAAGCCTTTGCAGAAATCCTAATATGATGGCACCATCTGAAATTCTGACAGTCCTGCAGGGAGATGGATCTTAGAGATAAAATATATAGAGATCTGTCTTTTTCATTTAGTTAAGCACCAGAACCATCTTTCAAAAGCTATCCCCACAACTCTATACACATACTATGACAGACATGCACACAATGCACACATTAGTAATTATTTTCCTAAATAATATAATGTCAAACCACTTTCCAGTATTGTTTTATAAATTTCACAAATATCTATTCTTTTGAAGCTGTTATTTATTGTCATTCTGTGGAGAGATCTCAAATCTTCATGATTGTTGAGAAAGTATTCTAACCCTGAGTTACAACTGAACTCGAAGATTGTTGTCTGTCTGGTATAATGAGAAGGCATGGCAGAAGTAACAAACTTCTAGGTACAGCTGGGATATCTTCCCAGCTACCCTGACTGGCACAGAAAGAAGATAGGTGAACCATGTCATCAGGAGAATTCACACAACACATAAAAAGACAATCACTACAAAATAGGTTCAGTGCACTCTTCTAGTGTCTTCTAGATAGGAGAAAGTGATGGCAAAAATCAATAACACAAACTAAACAACTAAGGTGTCCATAATGCACTGTTACCCACTGCAATGAAATAAATTCAAAGAGAATTGGTGACTCAGCCTTCTAACATTAAAAGATTTGCATCTGATGTTGCTCACATTGTTGGTAAGCCAGTAACCTTTCCATACTTGTCCTCACAGTTTTACTTCTGTCTTTCTTATTAGTGTGAATGAAAATATCATTTGATAATACATGTGACATCATTGTCAATTGTAATCACATGCTAAACCAAGATCCAAAAATATGCCACAAAATGTATGTGTGTGTGTGTGTGTGTGTGTGTGTGTGTGTGTGTGTGTGTGTTTGTGTGTTCTTTACTACACCTGTAAATAATGTTCCTTATATCAGTATTTTGGATATACAAGCATGTACACACTCAGAAAAAGAGAGAGAAAGGAGTGAAGGAGGGAGAGAGGGTAACAGTGATATGCATAAAGAGGGAGAGGAGTAGGAGAGAGAAAAAATAAGAGAAAAGGGGTATTATAAATCCTCTTTCTGTAGCTTCAGACATCAGCAAATGGTGGCCATGGGACTAAAATTTATATTTTGATGGTTATGAAAATGCACATTCTTGCCACTATGTCTGGCCACCTCCTTCTTATAAAATAAAATGCATATGTATAGAATTTCAGAATTCAATATGTATTATTCATATATCATAAGAACAATCTATGTGGTTAAAAACAGCAGTTGAATAGTCTTTTGAGGGATGTCCAGAAAGGGCTGAGAATGAGTAAAAGAGGCTGAGTTCCCCAGAGACCTGCCTTAGAAGCTCCCTGCCCTGGCTTCTAAGCAGTTCATTATTGGATTCCATTTGGAAACAAAAGAAAATGTTGCATAAAGTACCTCTCATCACATCAAAAGTCTAGCCAGAAAATATTAGCTCTTGATTTTCAACAGAAGCAATCCTCACACACTGGCTCTGGGCAACACTCTTGTGGGTGATCCTTACCTTTTGAGGGATCGTTTTCCAAAGATCAGTCTTGATTGTCAACTCAAAAGGATTTGCAATCACAATGGAGGCCATGTCTGTGTCTGTGAGAGCACTTCTAGATTAAGTTAATTGAATAAGAAGACCTACAAAGCCTGAATGGGTACAGCACCATTCCATAGCCTGGGTTGCTGGATTGAATAAAAAGGAAAAAGCAATTTAAGCACCAATTTCAATATTTCTGCTTCCTGAGAGTGAGTGTCATGTGATCAGCAGCTTATTCTCTGACTTTCATGCCTTTCCTCCCACAGTAGCCACTACCATCAAATCATGTGAATCATTCCTTCTTTGAGTTGCTCTTCCTGGTTTATTGTCAAAGTAGTATGGAAAATGAATAAGATAATAATCAAGGGAAACCAATGCTCAGTCAATCCTTAGAAACCACATAAATTTTCCTCTTAGATTACCAACAGTCAGTGTGATACTTTCTAATCGTCTGGGCAACAGAGTTATAGGCACTTTCAGCCATGGACAAAAGGCAGATAATGACAGTGTGTAGAAGCCTGGATGTTTGGTAAATGATGTGAAGCCCATGCATGTTTTAGTTTAGGAAAAGCTAGTGAGAGGTAGCCCCTTGACAATTGAAGAAGGTCTGTTTCTCGCATCTAATTCATGTGACCTCTGACTCCAGTCTATCCTTGCTTTCTCTGTAGCAGCAAAACCTGAAAGTAGGTGTCCCAGGGTCCTCACTCAGTCAGATCCTTAATGTCTCCCAGCAGAATTCAGGGATGGAAGGAGGGCTGAATCAGTAACGTGGCTGCTATGGAAGCAGAAGCACCTGAATTTAGACCCTCAGCACCCATGTGAAAACTTGAGTCTGTGACCTCAGTATTACCGACTGAAGGTGGGTGGATCCCCAGAACTTACTGGACATTCTAGCTGAACTGTTGGGTTCCAGCCTCAGTAAAAATATACTGTCTCATATAGAAACTTAGAGTATGATAAAGGACGAAAGCTGACAATCTTTCTTTCCTCCACCCACACCCTTTGTACACAGGTATTTCCACTGAACTCTGTTTCCCTCCCCATTTATTTTACCATATTTTACAGCTAACTTTTCCCAGTGAATTATTCATAATGCACTTTAGATTAATATAAGATAATTGACCTTATCTGTGGGAAGCACCCATAATCTCACCATGTAGTAATTAACTCTGATATGCATCATTATTTAAGGGTAATGGATTTTACTAGTTGGATAATGTATGCTTGCATAATAAGCTCATGCAATTCTATATGCTTTGTCTTTCTTTTGAGATTTTCCTCCAAGTATGGACCTCATTATCTTACTGCTCTTTCCAGACAAAATTGGCCTTTTCTCCTAAACAGGTTTTCGTCCTTTGACCCACTTTATCAATTCACTTTCCCAGATCTTTGCCACTCACGTTGATTCATGGCTTTGTACTTCAACTTTCTTAAAAATGAGCAAAAACTTAAGTTTCCCTGGAATTTGTGCCTGTTTGTCTTACTCCTTGAGAATGTCAGACATGGGATCTGTGAATCAGACTGAGTTTCTGGTTTTCAATTTATCTCCATTTCATAGTCTGTTTCCTGACTGTGGCTGCCAAAAGTAGGACTTCAAAACACAGCCTAGATCATAACACTGGCATATCCCCATCAGAATTCTACTTGCCAAGAAAATACAATCATGTCTATAGTCCCAGTAATCTCATTGTCAAAAGGCTCAGAGACCAATGCATTTTAAATAAGTAGACACCAAACTCAGGCAGAGCAAACCACAACCCCACCTCCTTGAGTGACTGGATCAAGAAGATCCACTGAGATTCTCAGTCAGATTGAGAATTATAGTGACCATATTCCTCAAAATATCAAGTAAATAAAAATTTATAGTGGAATGGGGAAATGGCTCATTGGATAAGTACTTCTGCACAAGCATGAAGACTGGAGCTTGGAGCCCTGGCACTCAAATGTGAAGTCTAGCATGTGAGTAGGAGACAGGATGACATGGAAGGTGGAGTAGGGATGGTCTGTCACTCACTAGCATGCCAGTCTATCTGAAAGAATGAGTTCTAGGTTGAGAGAGAGATCCTCCTTGAAGAAATAAGGTAGAATGATTTGAAAAAATACCTATGGCTGACCACTGTAGCCTACACACATGAACAGATGAATATACCAATATATCTCACTCTGGGCTGCCTCATACTCCTGTCTATGCTTTCTCTGCCAAGATGTACAAAGATACCCTTCCTTCCTGAAGATGCTTTTACCAAAGATTTTTATCAATGCAACAGGAAAAAGCACTAGCCTGAATTTCATGATTTGAGAAATATGGAAATAAAGTCTTAGTAGCACCCTGGTCTCTGTTGCTCATTCTTACTAAAGCCCTAGCTATCCAGAAAATATCATGTCTCTTTTCATATTGTCTGTATGCCAGCCCTTTTCTATTTTCTGTGCAAATACACCAAGCTCAGTGGAAATTGTGTGAGTTTTTAAATGTCAAATCCCATTCCAGTGCTGAACCTTCAACAAGGCCAGATTTTATAATCTTCATTTAAACCAAGGAATCTAGTAACTCCGTGTTTGGGTTTAAAAAGTTCTGAATTGTACACTGCATCACTCAAATATGTCTGCTCTTAATTTTAGATCTGCTTTTTAAAAGAGTACTCACCAGTGGTTTATATTTAGTAGAACTGAAAATTAAGTGCTGCATTTTAAATACTTCTATTTTTCTTTGTGTGTGTGTGTGTGTGTGTGTGTGTGTGTATGTATGTATGTGTTTGTGTGTGTGTGTTTGTGTGTGTGGGT
This sequence comes from Acomys minous, assembly GCF_964271855.1. NCBI lineage: Eukaryota > Metazoa > Chordata > Mammalia > Rodentia > Muridae > Acomys > Acomys minous. The sequence continues at coordinate 73,585,386 of NC_140483.1, read as the reverse complement.
GACGTGATAGGCAAATATAGAGAACAAATACATTAACGACCTACGATTAATTAATTTATTTTTTTACTTTATTAATTTATTCTTGTTACATCTCAATGGTTATCCCATCCCTTGTATCCTCCCATTCTTCCCTCCTTCCCATTTTCCCCTTATTCCCCTCCCCTATGACTGTTCCTGAGGGGGTTTACCTCCCCATGTATATGTTCATAGGATATCAAGTCTCTTCTTGGTAACCTGCTGTCCTTCCTCTGAGTGCCACCAGGTCTCCCCCTCCAGGGGACATGGTCAAAGTTGAGGCACCAGAGTATGTAAGAAAGTAATATCCCACTCTCCACTCTACTATGGAGAGTGTTCTGTCCATTGTCTAGATCTGGGTAGGGGTTCTGGTGCTGTCTCAGAAAAATGGGAATAGGGCTTCCTCAAGACCCAGCTATTCCACTCTTTGGAATATACCCAGAAGATGCTCCAGCACACAACAAGAAAATTTACTCAACCATGTTCATAGCAGCCTTATTCATAATAACCAGAACATGGAAACAGCCTAGGTGTCCCTCAGTAGAAGAATGGATAAAGAAACTGTGGTACATCTACACTATGGAATACTATTCAGCTATTAAAAACAAGGAATTCCCGAAATTTGTGGATAAATGGATTGAGGTAGAAATGATCATAATGAGTGAGTTAACCCAGAAGCAGAAAGACTCAAATGGTATATACTCACTTATATCTGCATATTAGCCCAAGGGGCATGGCCCACGAAAGCCTTCACTTACCAGGAAACTGAGACAGAGGGGAGGACATTCTAGTGGGACTCTAGATGAGAGAAGCATGGGAGAATGACAAAGTAGAAGGATCCAGAGGGTCCTAGAAGCCTATAAGTAGAACATTATGATAGGCAGATTTGGGCCCAGGGGTCCCACTCAAACTAAGGCACCAGCCAAGGACAATACAGGCGGTAAACCTTAAACCCCTACTAAGATTTAATTTAGACAAGGTTATATACACATCTATTTTGTTACTGTTTATTCCTTGGCAACTTAGGACTCTCATTTGGCCATGTATAAGAGTAAAATCAGATACATTGTAGAAAAAGTGTATATGCTGTACAGAAAGTTTAAAGCTTTCACAATCCATGACAGTCAATCAAAACAAGAGAAACACCTGTACTATGATCTTTAGCAACTAAACTCTTCTTCTCTAACACCTCGTAAAGGAAGTCTGTAGACATTCATCTAAACCTTGGAGTATTCTAATTCCAGAATCCAGTAGCTTGTTTGCAGAACATAGGATCTGTATTATCACTTTGCTTCTGACTCTATTTCCTTTACTACATACACTATTACCTGTGTATGTATTTCTGATTCTTTGAATAGACCCTAAGGACCTGGAACCCCTCAGTCTACGCAGTGACTTCTGGTGATTTGTGAGTTTACACACCACACAAATGTATGCAGGTACACATTTATGTGTGTTAATATGACGACTAGAGATCAAACTTGTCATGGCATTGTGCCCATGGAAGACATCTACCATTACACTGTTTTATTGGATAGTTCTGATCAAGGAAATTTACTTGGATTTTGGATAATTCACTTAAAACTTATATCCAGAAGTCAAAATGTAAAAAATGGTTCTTCATATCTATGTGTGTATAATGTCTATATGTTTGTACAGATTTGATCAAATCTTCAAATCTCCAGGGTCTTGTTGATCTACAGCTAAAAAGTCAACCAGCCACTATCATTGCAGAAGTTAAGAACTCTTTCCCTGTTTCTCACAAATCTACAGGGTGGACTCGATCTTCTTGGATGGTACCTGTTGTGGTACCTTTAAGCTTTTCAAATGTTTGTGGTCAGGTGATAGTGGGATTGGAATGTCCAAGATGGTTCACCCACATAGGACATAATATGATGGCGATTAGCTTGGCACATGTGGAGGAATTGCTTCTCCTGTCACACCTGCTCCTTTATTTCTAAGTAGTTCCAATTCCTCTCCTTTATAAAAGCCAATATTGGGGGAAAATTGACCATCACCACTAAATAAGACTCATTCTCTAAATGATTTACCACTTTATTTCCTCAGGACTAAATTGCTTCAAGCATTCCAGTGATTATATGTTACTTCAAGTCTCTCTCCTTCCCCCGCCGCCTCTCTCTCTCTCTCTCTCTCTCTCTCTCTCTCTCTCTCTCTCTCTCTGTGTTTTGTGTGTGAGTGTGTTCATATCTGTGCAGATACAAGTATCCTGGAAATGTGTTAACGCCAGAGGACAATCTCAAGTGTCAAGTTATCTTCTTTTATTTTAATTTTAATTTATTAAATTTATTCAGATCACATACCAATTATCATCCCTTCTCTTATATCTTCACATGCCCACCCACTCCGTCTTCTGTGCTATTCCCTTCCCCTAGAATTCTGACAAAAGAGGGCATCTTCCCCTACCACATAACCTCATACTATCAGGTTTCATATGAATAGCCTGCTTCCCCTTACTTTATGTGCCCATATGCTGTACCCCCAAATGGAAAATGATCATATTAGTGGCACCAGAGGTCATGTCTGAGGCAATATCCAGCTCTCCCCTTCTCTTTTTCATATAGAGAATGAGTTGTCCATTGGCTACATCTGAACAAACGGTCTAGGTTCTCTGCTCGCAATGTCCTCAGTTGGTGCATCAGTTTGTGCAGGTCTCCCATGATCCAGATTCACCAGCCTTGATAGTGTCCTTGTGAAGATTTTGACAAACCCCACCACTTGTCCTTCCATGCTCCATTTCTTTCATACAACATGCAGCTGTCTTAACCAAGAATCTGGCTTTGAGTCTCAGTATATGTCTTGATTTCTTTCTGGCTGGGGTCTCTCAGAAGACATCTATCTTGCATTAATATCCACTTATAAGTAATAATGTACCATGCGTGTCTCTTTGGGCCTGGGTCACCCAATTCAGGATGATCATCTCTAGTTCCATTCATTTGCCTGAGAATTTCAAGATTTCCTTTTATTTTTTGATAACTGAATAGTATTCCATTGTGTAAATGTACCATGGTTTCTTTATCCACTCAAGGTGAAAGACATATAGATTGTTTTAAGATTCTGGCTTTTATGAATAAACCTGCTATGAACATAACTGAGCAAATGTCCTTGTTTTATGGTGGAACACCTTTCCAGTATATGCACAGTAGTAAAACAGCCAGGTCTTTGTAAGCAGTATTCCCAATTTTGTGAGAAAGGGTCAGATTGATTTCCAAAGTAGTTATAAAAGTTTGCATTCCCTTTCCTCACATTCTAGGCAGCATGGGCTGTCACTTGCGTTTGGATCTTAGCCATTGTTATAGGTGTAAGATGGATTTGCATTTCCCTGTTGACTAAATTTTGACCATTTCTTTAAGTGTATCTCAGATAGTCAATATTCCTCTGTTGAGAATTTTCTGTTTAATTCTGAGCACCATTTTTGATTGTAATATTTGGTTTGGTGTTGTTTAATTTCTTGAGGTCTTTATGTATTTTGGATATTAGTCCTTTGTCAGATGTAGGGATTTGAAGATCTTTTCCCAGTCAATAGGTTATTGTTTATTCTGTTGACATTGTCTTTTGCCTTACAGAAGCTTTTCAATGTCATGAGGAGCCATTGCTTGTTTTAGAGATAGAGATACTGATGTACTGTGTAGGAAGTTGTCTCCTCTGTCAAATAGTTCAAGGGTCTTCCCCAATTTTTCTTCTAACAGACTTAGTATGTCTTGTTGTATGTTGAGATCTTTAATCCACTTGGACTTTAGTTTTGTGCAGGATAATTAATATGGGTCTGTTTGCATTCTTCTACATCTAGAAGTCCAGTTAGACCAACACCATTTGTTGTAGATGCCATCTTTTTTCCTTTGTATGTAATTCACTTCTTCGTCAAAAATCACATGTCCATAGGTGTGTAGGTTTATTTCTTGGTCTTCAATTCAACTCCATTCATCAACCAGCCTATTTCTGTGTGAGTACCAAGTTGTTTTTATTACTGTTGCTTTATAGTATAGTTCAAGATCCAGGATGGAGATTCCTCCACAAGATCTTTTATTGTATAGGATTGGTTTGATTATTGTTTTTTGTTTTTCCATATGAAGTTGAGACTTGATCTTTCAAAGTCTGTAAAGATTTTTGTAGCAATTTTGGTGAGAATTGCATTGAATATGTAAATTTCTCTTCGTGAGATGGCCATTTTTACTATGTTGACCCTCCCAATCCATGAGCATGGGAAATCTTTCCATCTCCTGATACCTTCTTCAATTTTTTCTTCAGAGACTTGAAGTTTTTTCATACACATACACTTGCTTGGTTAGAGTTACAGCAAGATACTTTATATTATTCGTGGCTATTTTGAATGGTGTGGGTTTCCTTATTTCTTTTTCAGTCCATTTGTCATTTATTTAGAATAGGGCTACTGATTTTTTGGGAGTTGATTTTTTTATCCAGCCACTTTGCTGAAGGTGTTTATCAGGACTAGAAGTTCCTTGGTAGAATTTCTGGGTCATTTATGTATACTTTCATATCATCCATGAATAGTGATAATTTGACTTCTTCCTTTCCAATTTGTATCCCTTTGTACTCCTTTAGTTGTCTTATTACTCAATCTAGGACTTCAAGTAAAATAATGAAGAGATATGGAGAGAGTGTAGAGCCTTGTCTTGTCCCTGATTTCAGTGGAATTGGTTTACGTATTTCATTGTTTAGTTTGATGTTGGCTATAGGCTTGCTGTACTTTGCCTTTATTATGCTTAGGTGTGTGCCTTTTATCCTTGCTTTCTTCAAAACCTTAAACATGAATGGGTGTTGGATATTGTCACATGCTTTTTTGGCATCTAAGATGATCAAGTGGTATTTTTTTTCAGTTTGCTTATATGGTGGATTACATTGACAGATTTCTATATATTGAACCACCTCTGTTTAATTGGTATGAAGACTATTTCACCCATAGAGGAAAGGGAATCAGGCTCTTGTGATGCAATCTGGTAGGGTATGGTCAGAAGAGCAGGGATGAGTAATCCCCCCCAGTCAGAGGACTAGGGCAGGGGAATAGGGTGGAAGAAGGTGAGGGGGTGGCAACGGGAGGATATAAATGAGGGGGTAACAATTGATATGTAATGTAAATAAATAATTTTTTTAAATAAAAATATCTCTTTTCTCACTAAGTCCTTCTCAGAGCTCAGACCTCAAACTACATGAAAGCACACTCCTTATGCAGTCCTCCCATATGCATAATCAATGTAGCTGTTAAAAACAGATGTGCCTCAATCTGAAATCTAAAGAAATCCATGGGAACTTAATAATATCTTAAAGAAGAAAACATGTTTAACACTCCTTTTTTGCCACACATTTACCAGCAACATGGTTCAGTAGACAGCATCTCTAGTTTATCTTCATGGCCATGTGGCTGCTATGAACTACAGCTGCTACTGTGGCCTGGCATCAACAGAAAGTGTCAGACTACTTATCACTAAGTAGATGAAGTACATTTCTACTAATATCCACCATATTTATGGGGCTGTAACTTCAAAACCTTGTAGGTCAAGTACTGTGTTTGGTGTACCTGTCCCCATATAAATATATCCACCTAAACTCCTTCTACAAATTAAGACAAAAATGAACAAAGATTGATTTGACTCTTCCTACTATACCAGGAATTAGGAAATGTTCACCAATGTCTATGGAAAAAGTAAAGTCAGAGAAATGTGCAGTGTGAGGAGCCAAAATTAAAATCCTTTATTCTATATTCATCTGCATCATACTGCTTTAAAAACAGCTGTGAGGTCTTCATCAAACTGCAAGATTTCACTATATGAAAACCTAAGGAAATAATTATAATTAAAAGCAAACAAACAGAACAGGGGATGGGGAAGTGGTTCAGACACTAAAATATTTCTTTGACCTGAATGTTATTCCCAGATCCATGCAAAAACTCTAAGAGTAGTGGGATATTCTTTAACCTCCTATGCTAGGGAACAGGACACAGCCTTACCTGCCTGATGACCTATCCAAATCTGTGACTTCCAGGTCAGGGAGAAAAATCTGTCTCAAAATACAAGATGGACAGTATCCTGAGCAATGATGGACCAGGAAAATTTCTGGATTCCATATGCACATTGTGACATACATACACACATACAAACCTATACATGGTCACAGCAATTAATCAGGACTCAAAGAATTTTTGCATGAGTTTTTTGAAATTACTTTGCTTAGCAACTCAGTATTTTATCTAAGGTATTTCTTCCTATTGCACACACACACACACACACACACACACACACACACACACACACACATACACACACTCACTCACTCACTCAAAGGCCTCTTTAAAGTCCTTAACCACATAGACAAACATGAGAAGGAAAACAGCCTGGATATTAAATTGCACTCATTTAAAACAACAACAACAAAAGACAGGTGGAAGCAGTGCAGTTTATTCTACTGACAATCCAGATTTTACTGATTCAGGTTTAAATGCTATGAATTGCTTTTCTTGATGGTAAAAATATTTCAGCAACCCAAAGCCATCACAATGGCACTATATGAGTACATTTATTTCAGAGTGGGTATGCTGGCTATTCAGACTCATAAAGTACAAGGAGGAAATTTTATCCCCTGCTTTACCTTTGACACAAGTATTTCTATAGGTGATTGTGATGATTGATGTGGATACTAAGAAAAAAAGTGGCAGCAGAAATGAGCCATTCTCAGTATTTATTCAGCAAAACTTCCAAAATAGCAGGGAATGCAATACACGGAAATGGAACCACCATGTGCCCACTCTTATTCAGAGGAGACACAAGAGGGAGATGGGCTCCTGCTCTTTTTCACCTGGAATTAAACGAAATCCAAGGAGAGTTCCATGCAGGAGCACACAGGCTCACAAGTAATTTACATTTTGATTATCAAGGAGATTTTCAGGCTTTATTATCCAGGTTGAAGACTGTGTACCTCTGAGGCTAGTTAAAAATGTATCAAATATCTCATGAAATGGAAAAGCTTCTGTAAGGAAAGGAGACAGTCAGCAGAAAAAAAAACAATAGCCTACAGATGGGGAGAAGATCTTCACTAACCTGACCGAGGGCTAATATCCAAAATATATAAAGAACTCAAGGAATTAACCACCAAGCCAAAGATACCAATTTTTAAAATGGGGTACAAAGTTAAACAGAGAATTCATAACAGAGGAGTATCAAAAGTCTGAGAAACACTTAAAGAAATGCTTAACATCCCTAGTCATCAGGGAAATGAAAATGACTCTAAGATTTCATGTATACCTATCCAAATGGCTAAGATCAAATATTCAAGTGACAGCACATGCTGGCCAGGATGCAGAGAAAGGGGAACACTCCTCCATTGCTGTTGGGAATACAAACTGGTATGGCCAGTTTGGAAATCAATGTGGCACTGTCTCAGAAAATTGGGAATAGTGCTACCTCAAGAAGCAGCTCTACCACTCCTGGGCATACACCCAAAAGATGCTCTACCATAAAACAAGGACATTTGCTCAACTATTTTCATAACAGCTTTATTTGTAATAGCCAGAATTTGGAAACAACCTAGGCACCCCAAAACTGAAGAATGGATAAAGAAATTGTGGCTCATTTGGGCAATAGAATACTACTCATCTATCAAAAACAAGGAAATCCTGAAATTCATAGGCAAATGGATAGAACTAGAGATAATCATCCTGAGTAAAGTAACTCAGGCCAGAAAGACACACATGGCATATATTCACTCATAAGCTGATATTACCCACTTAGTACAGAATAACCACATTACAATACAAAGACTGATCTGCCAACCAAGGTCTGTGTATGATGTGGACTTAGACCCTCTGCTCAGATGGAGTAGTTAGGTAGCACAGTCTCCTTGTGTGTTTGACAAAATGTGGAGTAGGGATTACTTCTGACATTGACTCGGGCCTCCCAATGTTGGTCACTTCCTCCCTGACATGGTAGTTTTGCCTAGCCACAGAGGAAGAGGCCACAGGTACCACAGATAACATTGGATTGGCAGAGGTCAGATATTTGGGGAGGAGAGATCCCCTATCTGAAGACTAGAGGAAGGAGGGAGAGGGGATGAAGGAGTATGTGGGATTAGGAGATGATGAGGGAGGGGCCTAAAATCAGAATGTAAAGAATTCAAACTTCAGAACAAACAGGTAATTTATATTGCCAATCCCACTACATGGGAATAGCTCTGAGACTGGCTGAGACATGAATGTCTATGCATAGACAAGGCTTTGTGTTGGTCACAGAATTCCTGTGACTTATTATTAGATGCCATTCTTTATATGACATAAATGAAGATTTGCAGATAATTTACTTCTGCTCATAAAAAAAGAAGAGAGCTGGCCTTAATTGTTCTGTGCATCCCACATACAATTATTATTTTAGGACTTTACAATGTTTGTGAGAAATTATAGGTTTTAAGAACAAAAGAACTGGACACTGACACTGGATAAGACCTGACAGGATTCATTCCTCTCAACATACTGGAAACTGACATCCTGCATCCTTCAAGTACCAGCCTCACATGCTTCAGTTGCTGTTAACCATCAGAACAGGTCAGCTTCCAGGACAGTTTCAAAGAAAAGTTCTGATACCAACTGGTCCAGCATTTCAAACAGGATTCCTATTAAGTTTGGAATTTTTCAACATTTAGAAACTGGACCACAAATGCTATTCCTGTCTTGTTTTAATCATTTTCCCAATTTTATTTGGGCCCATACAAAAATATTATTGTCCCCAAATCAGCTGGAAGAAATATTAAGAGAATGATGCCTCTTTTCCCCTATGGGTGGTTGGGTAGGTTTTTGGTTGCTCTCTTGGGTCACAGATGCTTATTTTCACCAAGAGTTGCTTATAAGTTATTATTGGTCTTATAGAGAGAGAAGAATAGGTTGGACTCAGGGATATCTCTCTTTTCTTTTCTTTTCATTCATAGGTATGGAGACAGGTGTTGATAAGAAGAAAAGGGGGATATAGAAATATATATGGATGATAAAACAAAAAGTAGATTATTAAATCTACTTCTCAACTTAAGGCCTTAATTGTTAATCACAAATAAAATTATTTTTAATTCACTAATGTAGATTTTTTTATATTGATGCAAAATAAGTTTAATTTTGATACATTAGTATGGAATTCAAATTTAAGAGTATTCTTCACAAACATTATATATACATTGATACTCTAATATGAAGTATTGTAGCCACTTAACTCAATTACAATACAAGGTTTACTTCCAATACCTTGAAAGAGGTATTATAGGCTGTTTAGGATAATTAAGTAATACAAGCTAATTGTTAATTGATCAAATCATGGTTATGCCAATTACTAGTCTATTTTTGTCACAGGAATATATATATATATCTCCTAGGTTTAACAGATAGATGTGATTCTATAGATATATAAGGTAAAATAGTTAGAAAAGGTCTTCAAAAACCCACAGAATATGGCATTTAATGATGTTTTTTTGTTATTTTAAATATTCTTTGGAAACCAAGCAGGTTAACTACTGGCAACACCCAGCGTATCTCAAAGAGGAGATGGGCATCAAAGAACCTCCTTATGGAGATGGCTTCAAATGTGGCAAACCAGCTATTGGGCAAAATGTCCTTGTTTCTGCCACAGACAGAATTCTGACTCAAAATAGAAAAGCATGGACAGGTTAGGCAAATCCTCAATAGTTCCTGCCTCACAAATATATCTGTCAGATATACTGGGCAACAAGGATGAATATGATGCTCTAACATTATAGAGAGTTTCAGGTGACTGTTCAGAAAATAAACTGTCTCTGCCATTTTTGTCATTTTGGAAGATGATAACCTGCACTTCTGGTTCACTCAGGTAATTAAGTTTTATTTCTTCTCACGTCTCTTATGGGGTTGAAGACTTGATAATTTAGGCTTACAATTATGCTTAGTTGTTAAGGGGTTAAGATGTTTTTAGGTCTAGATTGATTTTTCTTAAGTTAATAGAGATGAGAAATGATAGATATTGATTTTCTTTCCATATTTTAGGTTCATTAAGATAGGAAAGATGTTTTAATCACACTTGCCAAATAAAAGTAGCCAAATCACTATGAATTTAACATATATACAATTCCTGACTGTTTCATGGTTCTTCTTGCTGTATGTAATATATTTTATTTATGTGTAATAATATAAATGTATATCTAAAAAAGAAATATAATTTAAAAAGTATCTTCTCAGGCACAGTCATAGGGGAGGGGAGTAAGGGGGAAATGGGAGGGAAAAGAAGAGTGGGAGAATACAAAGGATGGGATAACAATTGAGATGTAATATGAATAAATTAATAAAATATATTAAAATAATAAAAAGTATCAAATAGAGCTTTGATCCCTCTGGGAGATAAGAGGTGAATATGTCATAGTAAGGATATAGACGATTCTGTTTTAATTTAATTGCATTTATGTGTGTATATGTGTATTTGACGGAATGTGTGCTTAAGTACAGGTATCTTCACAGGACTTAATGGGTGTCAGGTCACCTGGAGCTGGAGTTACAGGCAGTTGTGAATGGTGTGCCATGGGTGCTAAGTATCAAACTTTTGTCCTGAGGATAGCAGCTAGTGTTTTAACCACTTAGCTACTTCCCCAGCACTGGAATGAGATGTCTAGTGTTACTCAACCTCTGGCATGAAAGGTCTTGGATGTGAGGCCCTCTCTCTCTCCTCATTAGCTTAGTGTCATTCGGGAAGAAACTTCTAAATCTCCACTTTTTAAAATATAAGATATAAACCATAACAGTTTCTACCTTGCAGGGTTGGAGTGAGAATTAAATGACACAATGCATGTAAATACCCTTGTAAGTCTCCTACGATTCATTTAGAATTACCTATGATTAGCAGTGCATATCCTGTTTCCCTATTTATCTTCACAATTAGAAGCTGTCCACAAGGCAGAATTATCTTCATGCCATGAAATTAAGCCTCACAATCTTTCTGAAGTCTGTCAAATACTTTATTTAATTGTCTGGCCCCTGATTTAAGTCAATATGGGCTATAGCCTTTTAAATAGTCACATTGCTACTTCTAATCAATATACATAATCAGAAAAACGGCAGAGCCAGAACACTGATATAAAGTAACACTTGCTAGTATTTCCACACAGAAAACGATCACTAGAAAGGATTTGGATAACGAAAGAAATGGTTAGTAGTGGAGAAGGGACTATGGCATTGGGGGTTAAATGCTTGCTATAAAGCATAAAGACATGAGATGTATCCCAGGACCCATATCTAAAGCTGGGAGATCAGAGCTCAGATAGTTGGGTCCCTGCGTGTGCTGGCTAATCAAGCCAGACAATCAATCAGCCATAGGTTCAATGAAAGTCTCTGCTTCAAAATAAAAGCAATTGAGAAAGACACTGAATATCATCCTCTGGCACACACACACACACACACACACACACACACACACACACACACAGATATACACACAAATACTCTTATACACATATAAACACATATACCCATATATCACATACATGATATATATAACACATTTAAATTTAACAATAAAGTAGTGAACATAAATAAGCTCAAACATTTTCCTACTATATAATGCATCTGCACATACTTAGTAACCGAGATGTCTAGCTCTGCTTTTGACTCAAATGAGAGTGGATATAGATACCACATACTAACAGCACTTCTCTGTTTCCATTTGAGTGACCACAACCTCCTCCCACAGACTAATAGTTCCTGTCATTTCAGGAAACTTTGGCTTCCACACTTCACTTTGGCTTCCTTCCCCAACCCAGACTCTAAACCATAGCAGTGGGTCTAATAACCTGTTTCTCTTTGCTAATTTACCTATTAATCTTGCAAATGGTCTGTTTCATGGGTGATAAATCTTATCTATGGAAACATGATGTTCTAAGTATAACCTGTCATGAAGGATGCTCAAGTCTTTTGTAGTGAAAATAAATTGTATGGAATGGCTATCCACAAAACACTCTCTTCTTAGTTTATCACATAGATGAAATGATGGATCAGCCAAGAGAGCTAGGATACTACTCCGTCTGTGAATGGTACCTGCCTAAAACTTTTCAGGACTGAATAAAAACCTTTATTTCCATTTTTATTGTGAAAAGAGTAGAAAAGCTAGTTATAAATATATTGCTATCTACATTTCAGTAGAATCCTGAATTGAAAAATTAACACAAGCAAAGTGATTAAGGAGTAGGAAAATAAACATTAATGTGATTTAGGGGAAGTGCCTCATAGGCTTCCTTGATGAAAAAACAGACAAGTCTGTGAAATAGAATGTGTGTTCTGCAGTCATGAGAACCAAAGTTCAATTTCCAGCTCCTATGTGAATATTTGGCAGGTGTAATGGACCACCTGCAATGCCAAGCTGCTAGACAGAGACAGGGGATCCCCCACTACAAGCTAGTTAGCTAAACTAGCCCAGTTAGCAAGCTTTGGGTTCAAGTGGGGGACTTTGCCTAAGTATATGAAGTGGAAAGGAATGTAGGAAGACATCTTATGCTAACTTCCGACCTGTACTTGTATGTGTACACACAGCTGAGGGAAAGAGACTTCCCTGGAACGTATGAGATGGTGTCTTCCATCCACAACACTGGAAAAGAAATAAAATTTGGGCTGGAGAGATGGCTTAGCCATTAAAGGCTAGGCTCACAATCATAAATATAAGAGTTCAGTTCCCAGCAATCACAGCTGTCTCTCCAGCCACCTTTTTTGTCTTATACCACACTGATGTACACAGACTGCTGCTTTGTAGAAACACAACTATCTTAAAAATAAGAAAAAAAACAAAAAGAAAAAAGATTTAAAAATAAAATAAAACAAACAAACAAACAAAAAACCAAACCAACAACAACAACAAAAACCCAACCAAACAAACAAAAACGGAGTGGATGGCATCTTATTGGGACTCAAGGTGAGAGAATCATTGCAGAATGGGAAAATAGAAGGATCCAGAATGTCCTAGAAACCTACAAGTAGAACATTATGATGGGCAGATCTGGGCCCATGGGTCCTGCTCAAACTATGGCACCAGCCAAGGACAATAAATGCAGTAAACCTCAAACCCCTACCCTGATCTAGCCAATGGACAAACATTCTCCACAATTGAATGGATAGTGGAGTCTGACTTTCACACAAACTCTGGTGCCCCATATTTGACCATGTCCCCTGGATGGTGAGGCCTGGTGGCACTCATAGGAAGGATAGCAGGCTACCAAGAAGTGACTTAATACTTTATGGTCATATACAGGGGGAAGAGGTCCCCCTCAGTCACAGTCATAGGGGAGGGGAGTAAGGGGGAAATGGGAGGGAGGGAGGGAGGAATTGGCGGATACAGGGCTTGGATAACAATTGAGGTGTTATATGAATAAATTAATAAAATATATTTTAAAAGAAATAAATATCAATGGACTAATCAAGTAGCCTGAAGTATAACTATGTACAGTGTACATAAAAAGGGACACCTTGTCCCCCAACTTATGGTATACACACTTCAGTCGTATTCTATTTATAGACACCCCAAGATCCAATACCAAAAATGTTTTTTCTGTGGTTATGAAAACAGTTGATTTCATCTCAACAAAATATTTTCATTAAAACAACCATGGTCAGAAATGAGCACAAGGAATCCAGTCTCATTACTGGTTGTAACAACAAATCCAGAAAGAATTCTTATATTGTTGAAATTTATCATTATCCCTGTCATTATGTACATGTAGGTCAATTCAGAAAATATGTTGAATGACTGAACACTGTTTTACATTAAGTATATGAATAATTTGTATTCTTTCTTTACCAAAAGCCATCATGTAGCCTGGTTAAAGAGCACAATTCCTTAGAAGCCCGACAGAAAGTTCTGAGTTCTAGAGTTGAGCAGGGTCAAATGTGGGACTATAAGCCATAAGAAAATTAGTTTTGTGCTCTTACAAGTAAGAAGGGATATCATGCCATGCAGAATGCCACAGACCCATGCAAAGCTATAGTACCCATTGCAGTAAACAATATCAATTATTGGAGAAAGCCTCCTAAGAGTACACTAATTCAAAAGCCCTCTGTTCTTCAGTAATTGTCAGGTTTCAAAGCCAGGACAAATGGCTCAGCTGCCTATTCTCCATATCAAATTTAACCTGGCCATCATGTCCTCACAGTTCCAACTTGTCACAGGACCCTTGTGGCTTGAATATCTCAACCCCTACCATGAATTTTCCAGCCTAGGGGGGCTGGACTGCTCTTCCCTATATACAACCATTTTGGTTACCTGCTCACCTTGTGTCTTTGGACCTCCTGGCTGATGCAGCTGGTTCTGCTTACTCCTCTCTCACTTGCCTATTCCCTCTCTCTCAGACATGGCACCTCTCAGTCTGGTTATGGCCAATTGACTCGCTCAGACATTTTCGCCTCTGACTATGCTCTCCCACTTATAAACTTTCTTCTCTTCTTTGTAGCCTGCTATCTATACCCTATGAGCATATACAGGGGGAGGTAGTCCCCCTCAGGCATAGTCATAGGAGAGGGGAGTAAGGGGAAAATGGGAGGGAGGGAAGAATGGGAGGTTACAAGGGATGGGATAACCATTGAGATGTAATGAGAATAAATTAATAAATTTTTTAAAAAAACCTTCTTCATCATACCTATTGACAGTCATGTGTCCTTTTATTTACTTTTCTTTAATTTATTCTCCTCTTTCTTTTTCTTTTTCTTTTTTTTTTTTTCTTTTCCCAGTAATAGGAAGGACCTAAGCTCTAAAGTGTGGCAACGAAGTGTATAATTTGCCTGGTCCCATTCCTACCTTGTGCAGTGTATACTATGCCTTCCTAGTCATTTCTAATGAATCCATATTTTCAGTATTAACACCCTGTGACTTGCCCAATTCATTATTTCAGACACAGAGAATCTCACCAATATGTCACTGGGTACCCTCAATACATATCACAGTTAAAGACGTAGTTTAGTGGTAGGAGCGATGTCGATGTCTAGAGTTCTTTTCTTCATGTGAATGCATGTGTTTCTCTGTGTGTGTGTGTGTGTGTGTGTGTGTGTGTGTGTGTGGGTGTTGTGCAAACACACTCACACGTTGATTTCCATGGAGATAAAGGAGCCAGATATGAGTGACTACAGCCAAGGAATCTAATTTAGGTTGCCCTCAATTCTATGTTCCAAGGTTGTAACAGTCACTGGAAGTTTTTTTTTTTTATAGAAACAAAACAAAGTTGTATATCAACTTATCTTCTAAATACACTAGTGGAAGCACCAGGTAAGCTGGATACAGCAAAACAGAGAAATTTTTAGTTCTCAAATGCTGTCAGGTGAAAATCATAGTCATTGTGTTTGAAGGGACCCTACCCCACGGGCCCAAAATTCCCAAGAACCTCATTTTTTTTACCAGACTAACTCCATGACAGGCTTCACATTTTCACTCTTATTAACTAGGTCAAGTTCCTAACAATTCCTGAAAAAACAAAAACAAAAACAAAACAAAACAAAACAAAAAGACAAGTTACAGACAGATCATGGGCAGCTAATCAGCATAAAGAACAAAACTAGACAC
This sequence comes from Acomys minous, assembly GCF_964271855.1. Taxonomy (NCBI): domain Eukaryota; kingdom Metazoa; phylum Chordata; class Mammalia; order Rodentia; family Muridae; genus Acomys; species Acomys minous. The sequence continues at coordinate 73,569,808 of NC_140483.1, read as the reverse complement.
CACGTTTTTATTACTTCATGCTTTGGTAAAGAACACAGCTGGCCCAACCAATCAAATAATTGCCAACTTCTGAGTAGGAGTCAAAACCTCAGTGACTCAAAAAGTCCCCAATAACCAAACAAATATCCAATCCTGAACCCCCTTACACATCCAATCCTGAATCCCCTTATACCCTCTTGACTCATTTCTGAAAAATTAAAGCTCATGACAATTCCCTCCAACTGTCTATAAATTGAGCCTGTGTGCTCATTTCAGGGTCACCTTCTAAAGGAAAGAAAAGATCCTAACATGCTAAAATAAAAACACTGTTTTTGCACACTGCCTTGGGATCTTTCTACAACAGATTACCTGGACTCTAACAGTTGATGGAAGCTAGTGATAAGTTAATTGGTTATTCACACAGATGTTAACTCAGATACAGTGATGGTCAAGGAATTGTGTCAGGTGGCTGAAAGTAGCCAGAGGTAAACTGTAACTACCTTTCAGAACTGCATGTCATTTTGCCTTGTACAAGGAAACAGTCAGCTGCCTTGTACAAGGTTCAGAGGGAGGTGCTGTTGTTGCAAGCACCTTCCATTAATTGTTTAATATTCAAAATTGCAAAAACCAAAGTCTGAGTAGAGCCAGGTCCAGTGGTGAGAGACTGCCTTCACACTGCTCTGGAAGTTGAGACAAGAGGATTATTTGAGTCTACGGGCCAAAACAATGAGATATCATCCCACTCCAGAAAAATAAACCCTGAAACTAGAGCTAAGCAATTAAAGTAAGTTATGTTTGAAACCTAAGACTAGCCATGTTTATTTTACCACTAAAAAATTAAAACAGGCCAAGCTGCAGCAATTGGCTGCTTCAGAATGAGAGCAATTAGCCTAATGTGCCACTGCTATATCCTCCCACACCCCCTTTGTTCCATCTCCCCTCAGTCACAAACTTGGAGACTTGTAGGCAGTGGATATTTCTTTCAAAGTACTGTAATGAATACACTATGGACATGTCACTAAAATTCACATTTTCTTCAGAAAAATCTTTATTCACATAGTGTGAGGCTCAGTGGGGCTGGGAAGCAGGAGGGGCTGAGTCTAGGATTTGAAGAATTTGGAAACAACGTGGATGTTCCTCATCCAAAGAATGGATAAGGAAACTGTGGTACATTTACACAATGGAATACTATTCAGCTATTAAAAACAAGGGAATCTTGAAATTTACAGGCAAATGGATGGAACCAGAACCAATCATTCTGAGTGAGGTAACCCATACCCAGAAAGACATGCATGGTATATACTCACTTATAATATGTATTAGCAGAAAACATCAGGGGATTGGGACAGATATTGGGATTGAAAGCAAGACTCTGGGAAACACTGAGAATTTCAGGGAAGAGTGGTAGGGTTGAAAGACTGAGAAGGATCAGGAGATCCACAGGGAGACCATCAAGTCTAGTGTATGTGGACACAGTGGGGCCTGCAAACTGATGCATCAACCAAGCACAACGCATGCAGAGAACCTAGATGCCCTGTTCAGATGTAGCTGACAGACAGCTAGTTCTCCAAGGGATGAGCTGACACTGAACCACTAACATGTACTCTGGTGCTGAGGATTTGATCACTGCAGGCATGCAGAGGAAGGTTATCCAGGCTATCTTAATGAGACTTCATAGGCTGAGGCCACATCACAGGGGAGGGAAGGGAATAGTGCAGAAGAAGACAGAAGGATGAGATGGAAAGATAAGAGAAAAGGGATAACAATAGGGATGTAATGTGGGAATAAGTTATAATAAACAAACAAACAATATTATACTTCTATCAGCAACTGAGCTGTTGAATGTTATGATTTGAATATCAGTAACCTGGAGATTGGCAAGAAATTCAGCATGAAAGGTTGGTGAAGCCTACTATTAGAAAGATTTTGAAAAGCTGCAGTGTGCCCCTAGGATCTCCAAAAGGCTCTTGCAGGGAAGAAAGGGAACATCTCAGAAGAGACTTTGAAAGACAAAGAGAGACCACTTATGTCTCTCTGCCTGACCTAGATGACATGCCCAGCTAGAGAAAAGGCTAAGGATGCTTCAGAAGAGATGTGGTGTTCAAAGAGATATCTCTGTGAGCAGATCATTTTGAGAAATTAAAGAAACCTCACCAAACATTGGCTGCCACTTAGCTATACTTACTCAGATGTAGTTCATAAGAACCCAGGCTTAGAAATAAATAAATAAACAAACAAATAAACAAATAAGAAAACTATTAGTTAACTCAAAGACTACAGATTGCTGGTAACACAGAAAACATATTATTCATTTAAGTATGTCTGTAGATTACTAAATAATAGCAGGAAGAGCAACAGCAGTGAAGCAAGAGCTGGGCAGAAATGAAGTAAGAGCAGTCATAATATATTATTTATGATGGATGTTTTACAATCAAAAGATTTGTGGTGGGAGAGTAGGGACTGGGAATGGAGGTATTAAGATTAACCTATGAATGAAGCCACTTTGAAGAGGGAGACTGAATGCTTTCCTTACCTGAGCTGCACCGGAGGACCAGAGCATGCAAGAAGTGAGGAACACTCCAAATACAAATGGGATAAGCAAGGCCTTAAACGTTTTACAGGTTGGTATATTCTCCTGGATCGATGCTTTTTCAGTTCTTTCCTCATCCCATTAGCCCACTTTCATTCAGGGGAGTGATTTTTATTTTTAAATTGTCTACTCCTATTTTTATTTTTCCACTTGGGTTCCTGGTGCAAGTAATTGGCTTGGTACAATAGGGCCTAGAGTCAGGGACTTTCTGAACTGAAGTTTACAGATGGACACTTCTAAGCATGTTTTCCTTGGCACTCTGAACATTCTTATTTTTGCTGACCTCCAAGACTAATTTAAAGGTGCTGACTTTTTTTCCATCTCTCTTCCTCCTGGTGGTCACAGGAATTTGCAGCTTGCCTTTATTATTATTTTCCTATCAAATTCTAATAAAAATATTCTTGTATTTCCTTCTGAGTCCATTTTTAATTCTTTTATTAATTAAACTAGAAATCCACAAAGTGATTACAGTTTCTTTTTCAGCAGAGCATGAATGAGAGTGTATACATACACAAGGCAAACAGTTGCCAGGAAGACTTCCTGAAGGACTAGTATTTTGGAATGATCAAGTATGGAACTAAGAGAGAACTTTGCCGAAGTAGCCCATTTGGAATACTTGTCTGGTGGCTGCATTCATCAGATTATATCTAGGTCCCCAGTGTGCCATTCTGAACAAAGCACAGAATCCTCCTTGGAGACTGGAGATGATTCATTCTAGCTTCCTTAAATGTTATGCTTCTGTAGATATCATAAATTAGGGAAGGCATACTTATGACATGTAGCCCAAGAGGATGACTCTTTAATTGAGCCCTGGGGGCTGTCAGAGCTAAGAAGCTCCTAACTCAACATGGTTTGGGAGAACTAATAACATACATTTGTTAATATGTTATCTGCATGGAATTTTGGATCTGAGCAGTTTTCATCTAAATGAATGCTTTACCCAGGCACCTTTAAATGATTCTGAATCAGTTAATTAATCAATGCTTCCTTCCTTCTTTCTTTCTCTCTCTCTCTTTCTCTTTCTCATCCTTCCTTCCTTCCTTTCATGTTTCTTTCCTTCTTTTCAGAATGCCCATATTTGAAGATAAAATTACAATATCTATATGCTCAAGCTTCAAAACAAGGGTCTCCTAGGTAAACAGCCGTTGAAGTCAGAGACAGACAGCTGTAGAGTTAGACCAACCAAGATCCACTTGAGATACACACAGGTACATAACCAAACAAATTAACCAAAAAAGTCATCTTGTTCTGACCTTCAAAGCAACAGTAATGAAAGCTGACATTGCTGGAGAAGTGAGAGGAGTAGGGATTAAAGAGGACAGCATCAACATTAATATATGAGAGAAGCCCATTGACCAAAAACATTGGACTCTCCCTGCCCCAGTATAAAACACAGCATGCCCAAGAAGAGTTCACTATATGCAAATGTGGGAGAGGCAGCTGCTAAGTCAATGACCTATGAGGGGTCACAGAATGTCTTTCCCTAGCTTACATGCTCATCTGATTCTTGGGAGTGACTTTCTTTGTTTTAAACTGTCGTTGTTTTTATTACTAATCATATGTCCTTAGTGAAATTTTCTGTGTTGGAATATGAGATCCTGGTACATTCAGTCACCCTAAATTAAGACCTAACTGGTAATAGAACTATTATCCATAAATCATGGTTATATCAACTCAGTACTTCCTGTGAAATATTAGTGGAGGACTCCAGAATTTATATTTCCATTTTACAATATGGAGACTGAAGAGGGCAGGCCCTTCATTTCCCATGAGGCGGCTCTTATGTTTGCTTGGTAAACTTAAGTGCTTTACAATCCAAAGTAATGAGATGATAATGGTATAGTGATTGATTTTAATAGCACTAGGACTGAAATGGCACCAGGATCTATTTCTATTTCTATTAAGATCCCAGGCATCTGGCCCTTTACTCAACACTGCTCCTTTACTAGGTATGTTGATTTTGCATGTCACAGAAGTGGCCTTAAAACTGGGAAGTGAACCTGGGTGCCTTGAGCACACCTGGCAGTTGCTTGTCTTTTTAGGAACTAAGAAGTATCTTTATAGTATTTACATATGGTATGTGTCCTTAAAACTTTGTTCTAATCCATACCTCCACTGATCTCCTCCATGGCCCCCTCCCCCTTTTTTAATGATTATTTTCTTTCTAGATCATCCCATTCTATATTTTAACTTTATTTATTTATTTGTTCACTTGGTTGTGTGTGTGGTCATGGGAAAAGGACAACTTTGTGAACTTAGTACACTATTTTTATCTGCACATGGGTTCCAGGGCTCAACCTCATCACTTCTTTCCAGTCAGCCCCTCTTCTGCTTTTATGTAACTTGTATTCTATTATCCTATTCTCATCCCATAAGAACTTTTCCTTCTGTCAGATGATTCTCTTTCTAGTTTTATATCACACACACACACACACACACACACACACACACACACACACTTAAAATGAAAAAATTTTAGATAATTATTTCTATGTTTTAATTTTGTCTATCTTTTTGGGTCCAGGTACATGCATGTAGTTGCCTACAGAGTTAAGAAGAAGACATTAGATCACCTGAAGCTGAAGTTACAATGTGCATGCTGCAAACCAAACTCAGGACTTCTGAAAGAGAGTAAGGAGCCAGGAGTGGAGTAGCACGCCTTTAATCCCAGCACTGGAGAGGCAGAGGTAGATGGATCGCTGTAAGTTTGAGGGCAATGTGGTCTACAAAGCAACTCCAGGATATCCAAGGCTACACAGAGAAACCTTGTCTCAAAAAACAGAAAAAAAAAAGAGAATAAGAAAGACAGAATCATGCATATTAATGCCCCAGTATCTCTACAGTAAAGCAGGGACACATAAATATGTTAGAAACTTCTCTTTCCTACCCTCAAGCCAGAAGTCATGGGTGGCACAATAACTTCATGTTGTGAAGGTGACATTCATTAAGGCTGAGCATACCCACATTTTGTCATTTCTTTTGTAATGTGAATCATCCATTGAAGGTTTGCATATTTATTCAAAATACTCCTTCACTCAATGGCTCTAAATTATTTTATTTTATTTAATTATTTTTGTTTCATAGCTATTGGTGATTTGTGTTTGCTTTGATTTATTTTACTTGTATGTCTACATCATACTTGGCTGGTGTTACTATTATTATAAATGCCCTTTCTGAGAGGCACCATGCACTGAGTCATCCAGTGTAAGTTACTTGTAAAGAAAGATCCAAAATAAAACCAAACTAGTTGTACAAACAGAAAAAAATAACAAATCAAATTTATGAGAGATCATGAATCTGTAATGATCAAGTGCAATGATATTGAAATATCGGAAATACCACACAAAGAATTGTCTTCTCATAAAAGCAATCAACAGAAGCTGGAAATATTGCTAAGCAGTTAACAGAGCTTGCTGTCCTTGCAGAGGGCCTTGGGTCAGTTCCTAGCACTCACATAAGGCAGCTTACAGGCAACTGTAACTAGAGCTTCATAGGCTACTTATAGATTATGTGCTCCACAGGCCCCTACATGGATGTAGTGCACATAAACTCATGCGGGACCACACATCCACAAAAAATTAAAAGCAAATATTAAAAACAAAATTAATTACCGTACAAAAATAAAGCAGAAATAGATAGATGATCCAGTGATATCAGTTCAGGATTCAGGGTGTGGATAGGCAGTCTATAGTGAAGAAGAACAGGCCAGCAACACAGGTAGGGAAATTCAGTAGTGAAACTAAGACATTGAAAGAAAAAGAAAGAAAGAAAGAAAGAAAGAAAGAAAGAAAAACAAACCCACATTGAATGATAAAAACTCTAAAGCTAAAAGGCACAGTGTGAAGCATTGTTACTAGACTAGGTCACAGAGAAGAAAAAACACTGTGGACAGAAAGTAAGATGGACAAAAATTCTTCAAATATCACTGAAGAGAAATAAACATAGACAATCACAATGAAGCATCAGAGAACTTTGAATTGCTCAGGAGACGGGACTTAAGACTCAATGTGGCAGAATAAGGAATCGAGAAAAACAAAGACATAGAAAATACACTTAACAATAAATTGTGGTATCTTCAGAAAAGTCAGGTCAAACTGACATGGCTAAGTTCATAGTTTGGTTTAATAAAATTATCATGAATATGTTCATATAAATAAATAAATTGTGTATATGAATTAGAGAACAATATGACAACAACAGATAAAAGGTTATAAAGCAATGAATATAAAACTTGATTGCATAGGTTATAGGAGAAAAGAGTGAAGGGGAAATTAGACTATGTTGTAGCAAAGTTTTTGAACATCATAGGAGTTAAGTTAATATATATGCATACCATACTGGTTTATGTGTATGTATGTGTGTGTGTACTTGTGTGTGCAGACATGCATGCACATATTTGTGAATATGTCTTTGTGTGCATGTGTTCCATGTCTGTGTATTTTGACATGGAGTTTTGCATTCAGAATCTTCCTACCTCAGTCTCTTGTTTTCTGGCATTAGAGGAATGCACCAACAAAGCCAGATTTGCTGTTTAAAATAAGATGCCAATTGGACTTTTAATATAAGCAGTGATAAAATACAAAATAATATGAAGTGATATAATGAGGGAAGTAACAAAGTAATGAAAGGATTAAAAGCTATATTAGAATATATCAAAAGAAAAGAAAATAGAATGAAGCATTGGACAAATCATTTAAGAAACAGAAACCAAAGCAAATTAAAAAGTAGAAGATCACCATCTCATCATTAAATGCATTAAAGGTAAGGCACTGAATCAAAGATGAAAAGGCAGAGAACATATTTTATATTGTAAATATATTCTAGATATTCTATTATATTTATGTTATATTTGAAGAAACAATTTGAAAGTAAATTAATGTTAAAAAGATAATACATGAACACAGCTAAAAGGAAACTAGGGTGCTTGCACTAATATCAGAGGATGTACATTTTAAGAAATTGTTACTACAGAAAAGTGTATTATTTTAATATAGGTATAAGAAAGGCATATAATCAGGAGGATATATATTTACTACAAATACATATGCACCTAATGTAGATCTATAGAATCAGGAAGCAAGGACAGAACACTGGGCTTAGATGCAAATGAGAGCAACAGTATTTATGACACACAATACTCTATATTATTCAGTGATAAACCTTGAAGGATCATGTATCAAATAAGGTGTAAAATGAGGTCATACAGCCAGAGTTACCTTCTGACCTCACATGTGCCCTAGAATGTACACACACACACACACACACACACACACACACACACACACACACACACACGCATAATCTATGGCATTGTTTGCAAATGACATTTATTTTGAAATAAAGTTACTTATCTTCTAACCAACATTGCAGTTTCTTATATAAATGATTTCAAAAGAAAAAATTAAATTCCTTTTTCTAAGACATTTATTTTTAAGTCCAGCCTGTCCTGTACAACCCCAAAAGCATGCTTCTATAGCTATAGTTAGCACCACAAGAGAATGGGGCCATTTTAAATATTTCTTGATAATGAATATACCACCAGTTATGCCAGTGATGAAGAGCTGATGTCAAAGATAGATGAGAAAAACACATGGATCTGCTTATGCACACAGTATAATCAGGATCTGGTGTCATGCTGAGATGCAGGTTGCCCAGGTGTGCTGAGTTTCCTCTACCTCGAGGCTCTGCTGAAGGCAAGGGGAGTGAAACAGGTCATTCATAGGCAGAATTATTGCAATCATACATGAGCAGTTAAGCAACTATGTGACACTCAGTGTTGAAGTAAAATCAGAGAAAGGAAAATGGGCAGTGGTGAGGCAAGAAATGTTTCTCATTTTAAATGGATTAACTGTGAAAGCTTGCTACAAAGATGATATTTATATAACGTTTTGCAATAGGGAAGGAGAAAGGCATATAAAATTACAGCAGAGATTTGTATATATGGAAACAAAAATCCAAATGTTCTAAGGTTGATTTCATTTGACATCAAAAGTACAGAGAACAAAATAAGTAAATATAAAAATGAGGTTCATTGAGTTAAGTACTTTATATAGAGATTAGTATTAACTAAGTGAGGAGAAAACCTATAGAATTACAATTATGTGGATAGTCACATACATGATGGGTGTAGTAGCTAGTGTATATTTTATATGTGTGTGCTTGTGAGTATTTGTGTGTGTGTGTGTGCGTGCGTGCGTGCGTGCGTGTGTGTGTGTGTGTGTGTGTGTGTGTGTTGCATCACATTAAAAAGACAAATGAGCTTAGACAAGGCATAAGTTTCAAAGAGACATTGCTCTAAAGGATATGTACAGATGGCTGACAGCATATGAAAACATTTTTAACTAAGAGTAAATCAAAATTAAAAAAGAAAAATCATATCAAATCTATTAAGTTACTTAGAATAAAACATAAAGATAGGTATTAATGAGTATGTAAGGAGATTAAGTGCACACAGAAGACCCTAGGAACCACTGGTCACCTCTGAGAAATTACAAGGAGCCTCTAGATTCAGTAAAAAAACACACATTGGATTCTGTGCTGAAAATAAACTGATTCAAGGGGGTGGGGATGGCATAGTGGGTGAGGTGCTGGTACAGCACATCTGTTATCAGATAGAGGAGAAACCCAGGGTCAAAATTGCCACCCAATCTAGCTGAATGGGAAGTTTCTTGTTCAATTAGGATTCAATCTCAAAAGAAGACAGAAATTGATGGAGAACACTTGATATCATCCCTTGCCTTTGACTTGAATTGTGAGAGCTAAAATTATGTGTTAAATATTAATTACTGTGCCTAAAAAGATGCATAAAACAAAAATGTCTCTAAACTGTAAGCCACTTGCCTAAGTGGCTTGAAATGCTGAAGGTTACTGTAACATAACAAGTCACATATTTTCACTCCTCTAAAAAAGTTTCTTTGACCTAACTGTGCTGGATGTGCTTGATCACATATAGACACATATAGATAGAAGGTTTGCAGGCAGGAACTATATCAGGATAAATGATTCTCACTGAATGACCTAGTGGGAAAAATGTAACAGCCTCATTGTTTTTCTTTTATAAGCCTCTGTAAAATGTGACTCCTTGCCATTTTCATGGAGGCTGGGCATGGTCTTGGCCAAAGTCTATCATCCTGGTCATCATTTAATTAAAGCTTGTTTTCAAATTTGGCTCAAAACTGTAATAACGAACTTAGTATTGCCTGGTGGGATTAACAGCACCTATATGAGGAAGCTCTCTCTTTCTCTCTCTCTCTCTCTCTCTCTCTCTCTCTCTCTCTCTCTCTCTCTCTCTCTTCTCTCTCTCTCTCTCTCTCTCTCTCTCTCTCCTTTATTCTCAGGTTCTGGATTAGATTTTTTAAAATTAATTCAATCATATTACATCTCAATTGTTATCCCACCCATTGTATCCTCCCAATTCTCCCTCTCTCTTGCTTTCACTCTATTGCCCTCCCCTACAACTGTGACTGAGGTGGACCTTCACCCCCTGTATATGATCATAGGGTATCACTTCTCTTCTTGGTAGCCTGCTATCCTTCCTCTGAGTGCCACCAGCCTCCCCATCAAGGGGACATGGTCAAATATGGGATGCCATAGTTCACATGAAACTCAGTCCCCACGCTCCACTAAGCTGTGGAGAATGTCCAGTCCATTGGCTAGATATGGGTAGGAGTTCAATGTTTACTGCATGTATTGTCCTTGGTTGGTGCCATAGTTTGAGCAGAACCCCTGGGCACAGATCTGCCTATCATAATGTTCTACTTGTAGGTTTCTAGGACCCTCTGGATCCTTCTATTTCTCCATTCTCCCATACTTCTCTCACCTAGAATCCCAAAAGGAAGTCTTCACATATGTCCCACTTTCTTGGTAGGTGAAGAATTTCATGGGACATATTCCTTGGGCTAGTGTCCAGTTATAAGTGAGTATATACCATTTGAGTCTTTTTGTTTCTGGGTTAACTCAATTTTTATGATCATTTCTAGTTTAGTCCATCAGACACATCAAGATGACTAAAAGCCAGCATAGAAACTCTCTTTCTTTCTTAAACACACACACACACACACACACACACACACACACACACACAAACACACACACACACCCAAACACACACACACACACACACACACACACACACACACACAGAGAGAGAGAGAGAGAGAGAGAGAGAGAGAGAGAGAGAACATAATGAATAGTGTTTTATAAAAAAGATGCATCTTAGACCACAGAGGTCCTTTTTAGAGTCATGGTGAAGATAGCTAAATTTATGTCTATTTTGAGGCCATCTCATAGGACTGTGACAAGAGATATGATGTGAGAAATAGAATAATAATCAAGGATAACTACAAGATTTAAGCCCAGACGTCTGCAAAGATGCACCTTCTATCTAGAGTTGAATAACAATGCTAGGAGCAGTACTTTAAGAAAAGAACATGAGTTCTGAATAATATGAGGCTAGTAGTCTTGTAGTAATAAGTATTTTAGTAAGAAAAAGAAATATAAGTAGATATGTAAATTTAAGAAGCTCTAGCCTTGCAATTGCAATTGCAATTGTCATTGTAATTGAAAGGCATCCCTGGAAGTGAAGGCCTGAATGTCATGGCTAAACCTGATGTCAAGTTAATAGAGTTTAAAGTTAACAAGGGCACAAATGTCTGTGCATATGATTGACGGAATTGCTATATTAGATTAATTGAATTAGAAAGACGGGCAGCACTGTTTCCTGGGTTGGTGTTCTGACCTCAAAAGAAAAAGATAAAGTGAGCTGAGAACCTGTATTTCTTTCTCTCTCTGATTGATTGTTGAATTTTCCATTAGTTCTTGCTGCCAGGCCTTCACAGAACTATGAATTGACCCATAAGCCTGTGAACCAAAGTTAATTCTGTAGGGATTTTAGTGCTGTGACAATAAAAGCAATTAATAGGTGAAGGTCAAGTTCATGAACTAATCCCTAGTAGACCTGTACTATGTGAAAGAAGAAAGAAAGAACCACAAACACAGGTAATGAGAGTTCAGAGAGAGAAACTGAAGCTTTGAAGAACTGCCACTTGGTGGTCACCAAACAAAGTAGTTGGATTAAAGCTCAGGAAAGGACAAACTGTTTCAAAGAGTGGATATCAAGATGTGATCTCCTAGTGTCTGGTTTCCATTCATCCCTCTTCATCTATCCCTTTCTTCCTTTCCTCCTTCATTTCTTCTTCCTGATTTCCTCCTTCCCTTTATTTTTCCTTCCATCTTCCTTAAAGAATATTTATTTTTAACTGTGTGTGTCTCCGTGTGTGTCTGTGTGTGTGTGTGTGTGTGTGTGTGTGTGTGTGTGTGTGTAGGTGTCTCCAGATGGCAAAGGCATCATATTCCTCTAGAGCTGCTGGGACAGGTAGCTTGTAAACTACCTGATATGGGTGGTAGGAAATAAACTTCTATTCTCTGCAAAAGCAGTGTATGCTTTTAATTTCTTCTTTCTTCCCTAAGTTCCGTCTCTCCTTCTGACACTGGGGTGCTTAGTCTCAATAAATTAATTTAGGAATAGAAGATTGAGTACAACTTTTTATAGTTTAAAACAAAACACAAAATGGAAACTATAAATATCAGCCACTTCCTTGGGGAGAATAATGAAAAGCAAGTTCATACCTTCTTTCTTTCTTTTCATCATTCAACATAAGCAGTTTTCTATGTGGCCCTTAATAACTCTAGAATATAAGCCAGCTAAATAGTCTGCTCTAAGCCTCTCAATTCATTACTTAAGAGCTCAGCTATTCTATCATTTGCCCTACTCTTAGCAGTGTCTGAAGGTAAAAGTACAAAGTGAATTCCTTCTCATGCTGGAACTTCTAGGTTGAGGCTTGGGGAAGCACCACTGATGTTCAATACTAACCAGGATAAATGCATGACTATAAGAGAAGTTAGCTGGTGAGTGTACATCTAATAACTGTGCATAAACTGAAGCAGGCCAAGAAACACTGAAGCTAGATTGGGTTGAAAGGCCAAGGATTTCCCTGATCCATCACACCTGCCACTTACATTTAACCTTTACAGAAATGGCTTTCTATTGTAATGACCTTTCAAGTTTAGTGTGAAGGAAAAGTTCACATTTTATCATTTGATCAGTGAGCTCCAACATATTTTCTCTGCAACACAAATGTTTTCATAATATCTCATCCTTATGTCTCTACTCTAAGGACTGCCTTGATCTGCTAAGGAAACTTTTCCAAAGATATTGTTCTTAGCATTTCTTTCTGGTGTATTGATAAAGAAGAGAAACAGTGGCCACTGTTATCCGCTCATGAACATAGGTGCCATTTTCATTATTAGACTTTTGTTAAGTGGTGCCAGAAGAAAAAACTAGGAAAGAGAGTAGACATGGAAATGGCCACTGCTTAAAGAATGATGCCTCTGGGAGTGCTTTCCATGCACTATTAATGTTAATGTAGTAGAACTGCTCCATCCTCTTAATTAGAATCATAACTCTTAACCTCTAGGTAAACTGTGTATTCAAGCATGCCTGAGGATGAGAAATGAAATTAACATTGCCCAAGGCATGAAAGACCTCATGTACCAAAGACCAGAGGTGGTCCTTATGCTTACCTCCTCTGAAACTGCACCAGACTACAGAGTTGACCCAACTAGCTAACAAGAACCACTGCAACCCAGGAGCAAAGACCTTATTTTCCACCTGTGAGAGTCATTCTATCTCAAAGACACTAGAGAGAGACACAAGTGTCCAGTTGTGGATTCAGAAGCATAGCATCCCAAGTTCAGAAGGAAGGACTGAGGAGTTCTCTGAGGCAGCACAGGACACTAATCTTCCAGTCACCAGGAAAGAGGGAGACTTTAAGGGTGTTCATTGATCAGTACCAGAATGTTTATAGCTGACCCTACACAGAAGCACTTCAAGCTCCTGCCACCTAGGCCAGGTATTTCCATTTCTTCAAACTAACCTTCCCAGCTACAAGGATCTTTAAAGCATTTCTCAACACCAGAAGACTTCTCATAATTATCTAGCCACTTTAAAGATATTTACTTCATCTTTCCTCAGATACTACCTTCTTCAAATATCCATCAATCCACTTAAGATATTATAAAATCTAAGTTATTTATAATTTCCCAAAGTTGCTGTACTGGGTAGGTTTTTTTTTATCAGTTTGACGCAGGTACTGTCATCAGAGAGGTAGGAGTCTCAGTTAAATAAATGCTTTGATGCCTCCTGATCTAAGGCATTTTCTCAATTAGTGGCCAATGGAAGAACAGTCAGCATATTTTAGGTGTCATTCCTGTGCTAATAGACACAGAGTCTATAAGAAAGCTGGCTGAGCAAGCAACTGAAAGCAGGAAATTAAGCACCATACCTTTATGGCCTTGGCATCAGCTCCTGGTGCCAGGATAGTTCCCTGTTAAGTTTCTGCCCTGACTTTCTTTGGTAATGAACAGCAACATGAAAGTGTAAGAAGAATAAACTGTTTCTTCCCCAACTTTCTCTTAGGTCATTCTATTTTGTAACACCAGTCAAAACTATAACTAAAGGCACTTTCAAAATATTTACTGGACAATTCTAGACACAAATAACTCATACATTTGAATCTATATGTTTCTTTGAAAGGAATGATCATCTTAAAACATCAATATAACTCCTGGTTGTTTCATGGTTCTTCTTGTAGTAGGTAGTTTATTGTATAGATGTTTAATAATATAAATGCATATGTAAAATATTTAATAAAAATTGTAATAATAAAAAGAAAGGAATGACCATATCTCAATTTCTCTCACCTGGCTGAGGAATTGATCCTTTGTCCACCCTACACTGGAGCAGTCGAGCAAAACTTAGGAGCTATAGTTGTTCTGTTTTATGGTAATGTACTGCTGAAGATAGCTTATTCTACCTAGTACATAATTTAATCTATGTCATGAGTATATTTGTTTGAAGAAAGTCTTTCATGATAAGGTTTCAACCTTGCTGTAGAAGGCTTGAATTATACCCATGTAGATAAAGAACTTCCTGTTTATAATATCTGGAGGAGCTTCAACTGCTCTTTTATTCTTTGCTATACCTCACACAAAATCTTCAAATATCTTTGAGAAACTGAAGAGATCAAAATAAACCCTGGAAATGATAGCAACAGTCATGCTACTGTAGGAGGCTCATGCGTGCTGGTAGGTATACCCAAACTAGGGAGCTCGCTGGTATGAACGTATCCCCTAACATACCACTGTCACTGTGAAGTATGTCACACATCGAGGAGGCTCTTTTTAGCTGATATTGTTGTTACTGACTGTTTTGGTAAGACAGGTTTCTGAACATGAGTGCAAATGTACAAACATATGGACAATATACACAGGCAAAGAATCCCACTTGTACCAAGTGGGATGCTTGTATGCATCAAGTAACTACATAGTATTTTCTAATCTACCCTCCCTTTTCTTCTCCTTCCCCCTCTCCATTTCTCTGTATCTCTTTATCTCTGTCTCTCTATCTGTCTCTCCCTCTCCCTTCTCTCTCTTTGATTGTTTTCTTATTAGTGAGAACAAGAGTGCCCTAATCATTCTAGTGGTTAAAGAACAATGAGTGTCAGTCTTTGATTTAAAATCTACTTGGGACAATACCCTCTACCTCATCACCACTGTGGATGCGAGGCTCATGGGCCCATGAATCTCTAGAGATTCTCTCAACTCTGTCTTGGTGAAAGAACACAGAGATTACAGACACATACTAATGAGTTCATCCTTCTGTGGATGATGAGGAGCCAATTATGTGTCTTCACCCTTGCATAGCAGAATCAAAAGCTCCTGTGTACTATTTTAACCCAAAATCATATGCATATGAAGAACATTTTAGATACATGCATGTCAAAGCTCTAAGAACAATTAAAATTAATTTTGCAAGTTAGTTTTACCATTCTAATAAATAAAGTAATATACTACTCAGATAAAAACATCTATTTCTTATTGCAATTGTCATGAATTTACCACAAAAACTATATACGATATAACCTAGATAGTGGAGTTAATTTTAACGATAATCAAATATGTTATTTCACCTAAAATTAAATTTTAAGATATATACATGCTGACATGGTAATGTATAAATGTATTCCTAGCATTAGAAATGAATTTTAGTTCCCTAGAGGTCATATGAGTTTCCTTAAGGTGTTTTACTTTTTTAAATAAAAAAGTTGAGGGCCAGCGATATATAATCTCTGGCTAGAACATTCAAGACTCTGGTTCGGGAACAAGCTAAAGAAGGAAAGA
Source organism: Acomys minous (assembly GCF_964271855.1). Lineage (NCBI taxonomy): Eukaryota > Metazoa > Chordata > Mammalia > Rodentia > Muridae > Acomys > Acomys minous. The sequence goes on along the minus strand of NC_140483.1, from coordinate 73,554,000 downwards.
CAGGAGATGGAAGGAGGGAAAAAAGAAGGAGGGTTGGGAACTATATGCGCATAATTCTACAAACATATATAGCCCATCATTGTTATTTTCAACAGAGTTTTCTAGTCTTTTTTTCTTCATTCTTTTGTCTGTCCATTTCCTTTTTCCAGAAAAAGATGGTACTTAAGATTAGGTGCTTGGCGACGAGCAGTGTGGACCGTGTTTGAAAGCTCCAGTGAACAATTCAGGGAATTGCACAGATTTTTGAGCCTGGAACACCAAGGTCCCCACACCCCGGCAGCAGAAGTGCTCCACAGTTCGGAGGGACCAGGATGCGGAGGACCTGCTTGCCCCTGCACACCAGAGGAGTGCGGACTTTCTCAGATCAGAGCAGCAGTGGCAGAGACAGCAATGCCACCAGCAGCACCAGTGGCACCAGTGGCTCCAGCAGCACCAGCGGCGGTGGCTGCGGTTTGTAACTCAGAGCCTTCCAGTAGAGGCAATTGGTGTGGTGGACGGTGGGAGTTGCTGCGGGAGAGGGGACTCTGGACAAGATTTGGGTCACGTGGTGCCTTGAGACCCAAACTGGACTCAGCAGACAGTTCAGCCCCAGAGTGCTGGGTTTGCTCAGTGAGCTGTGCCGTGGAGAAGCTGGCTCAGCTCAGCAAGCAATTCTGCCTGAGGCACAGCTCTCCTGCTGTGACACAGGCTGGGCCAAGAGCTCACTTCCACCCTAGGCTCCAGCTCAGCACAGCCGCAGTTTTCCTGCTGTGACACAAGCTGGGTGGAGTGCTCAGTTCCACCCTGGGCACTTGCTCAGTGCAGTCGCAATTTCCCTGCTGTGATGCAAGCTGGGCAGAGTGCTCAGTACCACCCTAGGTGCTTGCTCAGCACAGCCGCAATTTTCCTGCTGTGACGCAAGCTGGACGGAGCGCTCACTTCTACCCTAGGCACTTGCTTACTGCAGTCGCAGTTCTGCTGTGACTCAGGCTGGGTGGAGCACTCACTTCCACCTTAGGCCCTTGCTCAGTGCAGTCACAGTTCTCCTGCTGTGGCAGACAGTTCAGGCCCTGAGAAACTAACTGAGATTGACCCATGGTTCGGGCCCAGTATCCCTTGCTGGACTTGGCAGGGAACCCAAAAGGCTGTGGATACCTTGGCCTGATCCAACGCTCCCTCAGAGTCCCAGAACAATTGCAGGACCCACAGCAAAGGGGAGCTGAGGATCACTGGCTGTGAGAGCCGAAAATGACAGGGCTAACCTCCTGACATCCACACCAGTGAAGTATCAGGGCTTCCAGCCTATGGAAATGGTGAGAAAACAAGTGCATCTATCATCAGACTCCCTCCACCTAACTCTGGAAGTTACCCAACAAAAACAGAGACGGCAAGATGTCTAAAGGACAGCGTAAAAGCATACGCAAAAAAAACCCAAAACAACATGGCGTCTCCAGTTCCCACATATCCCAAAGAAAACAACCCGGAGAAATCAAATACAATGGCAACACAAGAAAATGACCTCAAATCCTTGGTAATGAGGATGATAAGGGAGGAAACAAATAAAATTCAAAATCAGATGCTGGAAGATGCAGCCAAGCAGGTGCCAGACATAAAAGAAGCACATAGAGTGGAACTGGAAATTTTTCAGGAAAATGTAAACAACCAGATGAAAGAAATAAAAAAATCTGTTCAAGATATGAAGATGAAAATGGATTTAATGATAAACACACAGAAAGAAGAAAAACGAGAACGTGAGGACTCAGAGAAGAAGGCAAATGACACAGTGCTGAGCTTTTCTAACAGAATCCAAGAGATGGAAGAACGAATCTCCAGTCTAGAAGATACAATCAGAGGTCTTGAAGCAACCATTAAAGAAAATGCCAAATCTGGAAAACTCCTGACACAAAACATCCAAGAAATTAAGGACACCATGAAAAGAAGAAATCTGAGGATAATAAGCATTGAAGAAAGAGAAGATATCAGACTCCAAGGCCCAGAAACTATTCTCAACAAAATCATAGAAGAAAATGTCCCCAATCTAAAGAAAGAGATGCCTATAAACATACAAGAGGCCTACAGAACACCAAATAGAATTGACCAGAAAAGAAAAACTGCCCATCAAATAATAATCAAAACACAAAACATACAGAACAAAGAAAAATATTAAAAGCTGCAAGGGAAAAGGGCCAAATAACATTTAATGGCAAACCTATCAGAATTACACCCGACTTCTCAGCAGGGACCATCAAAGCCAGAAGGGCGTGGCCAGAGATCCTGCAAAGCCAAAGAGACCACAGATGCCAGGCCACAGTACTTTACCCAGCAAAACTATCAATAACCATTGATGGAGAAAACAAAATATTCCATGACAAAAACAAACTCAAACAGTACCTATCCACAAATCCAGGTTTACAGAAGGTACTAGAAGGAAAACTCCATCCCAAACAGTCAAGCTACAACCAAAACTACTAAGGAAACAGATAACTATACCATGGCAAAACACAACTACACAAACGTTTGACTGGAACCAACAGCAAATTTAAGACTCTTAATAGTAACTGGTCATTAATATCTCTCTACATCAATGGTCTCAATTCTCCAATAAAAAGACACAGACTAACTGAATGGGTGCATAAACAGGATCCAACATTCTTCTGCATTCAAGAAACACATCTCACCCATAATGATAGGCATTACCTCAGGATAAAAGGTGGGAAAAATATTCCAAGCAAATGGTCACAAGAAGCAAGCAGGCGTAGCCATTTTAATATCGAACAAAATAGACTTTCAACCAAGATTAATCAAAAGGGATGAGGATGGACACTTCATACTCATCAAAGGTAAAGTCAACCAAGATGACATCACAATTCTGAACATCTATGCTCCCAATACAAGGGCACCCACATTTGTAAAAGATCTGCTAAAAAGGCTTAAACCACACATCAATCCCCACACAATAATAGTGGGAGACTTTAACACCCGACGCTCACTGAAGGACAAGTCATTGAAACAGAAACTAAGCCGAGAAATAACATCATTAACCAATGCCATGGGTCAAATATATCTAACAGATATCTATAGAACATTTCACCCAAACAAGAAAGAATATACCTTCTTCTCTGCACCCCATGGAACCCTCTCCAAAATTGATCACATCGTAGTTCACAAAGAAAGCCTCAACAGATACAAGAGGATTGAAATAATACCTTGTATCCTATCACATCATCATGGGCTTAGGCTGCAATTCAACAACAACAGAAATAACAAAAAGTCTACACGTATGTGGAAACTAAACAACTCTCTGCTAAATGACACCTGGGTCAGGGAAGAAATAAAGAAAGAAATCAAGGAGTTTCTGAAATTCAATGAAAATGAAGGAACAACATACCCAAATTTGTGTCATACATTGAAAATAGTGCTAAGAGGAAAATTCCTAGCTTTAAGTGCCTTTAAAAAGAAATTGGAAACATCGCACATAAGAAGCACCTTAACGACACAACTGGAAGCCCTAGAAAAAAAAGAAGCAGAAACACACAAAAGGAGTAGACATCTGGAAATAATGAAACTCAGGGCTGAAATTAACAAATTAGAAACTAAGAAAACAGTCCAAAGAATCAACAAAACCAAGAGCTGGTTCTTTGAGAAAGTCAACAAGATAGACAGACCATTAGCCAAACTAACTAAAAGGCAGAGAGACAGTATTGAAATCAACAAAATCAGAAATGAAAAGGGAGACATAACAACAGACAATGAAGAAATACAAAGAATCATAAGATCCTACTTTGAAGGCATATATGCCACAAAATTTGAAAATCTAAGGGAAATGGATGATTTTCTTATTCAATGTCACTTGCCAAAGTTGAGTGAAGAACAAATAAACAAGCTAAATAGTCCCAATTCCCCTACAGAAATTGAAGTAATCATTGATAGTCTCCCAACCAAAAAAAAGCCCAGGGCCAGATGGTTTCAGTGCAGAATTCTACCAGACCTTCAAGGGCGAGCTAATACCCTTACTCTTCAAGCTACTCCAAAAGAAAGAAAGGGATGGAACATTACCAAATTCATTCTGTGAGGCCATAGTCTCATTGATACCTAAACCTCACAAAGACTCAACAAAGAAAGAGAATTTCAGACCAATTTCTCTGATGAACATCGAAGCAAAAATACTAAATAAAATACTTGCACAACGAATACAAGAGCACATCAAAGATATCATTCATCAAGACCAAGTAGTCTTCATTCCAGGCATGCAGGGATGGTTTAATATATAGAAATCCATCAATGTAATCCACCACTTAAACAAACTGAAAATAAAAAACCACATGATCATCTCTTTAGATGCAGAGAAAGCATTTGATAAAATCCAACACCCATTCATGTTAAGTTTTAGAGAGATCAGGAATACAAGGCACTTTCCTCAACATAATAAAGGCTATATATAGGTAGCCAATAGCCAAAATCAAAGTACATGGTGAGATACTAAAGGAAATTCCTCTAAAATTGGGAACAATGCAAGGCTGCCCACTCTCTCCATATCTCTTCAATATAGTACTCGAAGTTCTAGCCAGAACAATAAGACAACAAAAAGAGATCAAGGGTATTCAAATGGGAAAGGAGGAAGTCAAATTATCCCTATTTGCAGATGATATGATCGTGTACATAAGTGACCCTCAAAATTCCACCAGAGAACTCCTACAGCTGATAAACACCTTCAAAAAATTGCCTGGATACAAAATTAACTAAAAAAAGTCTGTAGCCTTCCTATACACAAATGACAAGCTTGCAGAGGAAGAAATTAGGAAAACTACACCCTTCACATTAGCCACAAGCAATATAAAATACTTAGTAGTTACTCTAACTAAGCAAGTGAAGGACACGTTTGAAAAAAATTTCAAAACCCCAAAGAAAGAGATTGAAGATGACATGGGAAGATGGAAGGATCTTCCTTGATCATGGATCAGGAGAATTAACATAATAAAAATGGTCATCCTACCAAAAGCAATCTACCGATTCAATGCAATCCCTATCAAAACACGTACACAATTTTTTAAAGACATTGAAAGTTCAATTTTGAACTTCATATGGAAAAACAAAAAACCCAGAATAGCTAAAACAATCTTGTACAATAAAAGGTGCTCCGGAGGAGTCTCCATACCTGATCTCAAACTGTACTATAAAGCAATAATAATTAAAAAAGCATGGTACTTGCACAGCAACAGGCTGGTTGATCAGTGGAATCGAATCGAAGACCCAGATATGAATCCACACACATATGGTCACTTGATTTACGACAAAAAACCCAAATCCATTCGATGGAAAAGGGATAGCATCTTCAACAAATGGTGCTGGTCTAACTGGATGTGTATGTGTAAAAAAAATGCAACTGGACCCATATTTGTAACCTTGCACAAAACTCAAATCCAAGTGGATTAAAGACCTCAACATAAAACCAGAGGCACTAAGTCACTTAGAAGAAAAAGTGGGCAAGAGCCTGGAACATATTGGCACAGGAGACAACTTCCTGAACAGAACACCAACAGCCCAGATATTAATGCCAACAATTAATAAATGTGACCACATGGGGCTGAGAAACTTCTGTAAGGCAGGAGACACTGTCAAGAGAACAAAGCACCAGCCTACAGACTGGGAAAAGATCTTCACCAACCCTACATCTGACAAAGGTCTAGTATCCAAAATATATAAAGAACTCAAGAAATTAAACACCACCAAATCAAATAACCCAATTGATAAATGGGGCTTGGAACTAAACAGAGAATTCTCAACAGAGCAATATCAAATGGCTGAGAAACACTTAAAGAAATGCTCAACCTCCTTAATCATCAGGGAAATGCAAATCAAAACAACTCTGAGATTCCATCTTACACCCATCAGAATGGCTAAGATCAAAAATTCAAGCGACACCACATGCTGGCAAGGATGTGGGGAGAGAGGAACACTCCTTCATTGCTGGTGGGAATGCAAACTACTACAACCACTTTGGAAATCTATCTGGTGCTATCTCAGAAAAATGGGAATAGGGCTTCCTCAAGTCCCAGCTATTCCACTCCTTGGAATATACCCAGAAGATGCTCCAGCACACAACAAGAACATTTGCTCAACCATGTTCATAGCAGCCTTATTCATAATAGCCAGAACATGGAAACAGCCTAAGTGTCCCTTCAATAGAAAAATGGATAAAGAAACCGTGGTACATCTACACTATTGAATACTTACTACTCAGCTATTAAAAACAAGGAATTCCCGAAATCTGTGGATAAATGGATTGAGCTAGAAATGATCATAATGAGTGAGTTAACCCAGAAGCAGAAAGACTCAAATGGTATATACTCACTTATATCTGCATATTAGCCCAAGGGGCATGTCCCAGGAAAGCCTTCACTTACCAGGAAACTGAGACAGAGGGGAGGACATTCTATTGGGACTCTAGATGAGAGAAGCATGGGAGAATGGCTAAGTAGAAGGATCCAGAGGGTCCTAGAAGTGTACAAGTAGAACAAGTAGAAGCGTACAAGATAGGCAGATTTGGGCTCAGGGGTCCTGCTCAAACTACGGCACCAGCCAAGGACAATACAGGAGGTAAACCGTAAATCCCTACCCAGATCTAGCCAATGGACAGAACACTCTCCATAGTAGAGTGGAGAGTGGGATATTACTTTCTCACATACTTTGGTGCCTAATCTTTGACCATGTCACCTGGAGGGAGAGAGCTGGTGGCACTCAGAGGAAAAACAGCAGGTTACCAAGAAAAGACTTGATACCCTATGAACATATACATGGGGAGGTAAACCCCCTCAGGAACAGTCATAGGGGAGGGGAATAAGTGGAAAATGGGAGGGAGGGAAGAATGGGAGGATACAAGGGATGTGATAACCATTGAGATGTAACAAGAATAAATTAATAAAGGTGAAAAAATATTAGGTGCCAATTATTTCAAAAATTTCAACTTCCAGGAGCATGGCAGCATTAATTTATCTCATTTTCTGTGGCTTAAATCAGTAGTTACTAGTCTTCACAGTGCTAAAGCATGTTTAAAGCATGTTTTATAGTTTTTTCCTCTGCCAAAGTGTTCTAGGTTAAGTCTTTCAAAGTAACATAACCTACTGTCCGAAAGAAGATATTTACTTGAAAAATTGAATAGACAAGAGTGGCCTGTGGCCATATTTGTATGGAGATGTGGTTCTTTTTTTTAAAATTAATTAATGTATTTAGATTATAACTCAAATGTTATCCCATCACTTATATCCTTCTGTTCCTCCCTCCATCCTGCTTTCATCCTATTCCCCTTCCCTAGGTCTAAGACTAAGGAGGACCTCCTCCCCCATTATATGGAGATATGGTTCTTTATTATTAATTTATTTAAGAGAGCCATCACGCTAGGAGTGGTAACATTCCTAGGAAGATGGTCCTGGGATATATAAGAAAGCTAGCCCAAATCAGCCAAAATAAGCCTTAAGAGTACTACATTCCATTTCCTTTAAAGCGGGAAATGTGGGCTTTTGGTTGCTTTCTTGAGTATATAGGGTTATTATCAGTGGGCGTTAGTTACAAGTTATTATTGGGCTTAATTAGAAAGAAAGCAAGGTTAGACTCAGCAATGTCTCTTTTTTCCCTTATCTAACTTTCTTAGGTTTAGAGATAGTGGTTGAAAAGAAATAAGGGTGGAATATAGAAATGTATAGGGAACATAGAACAAAAAGTAGATTAGTGAATCTACTCTTCAAATTATTGCCTCAATTGTCACTCACAAAGTTATTTTTAATTCTAGATAGAGTGGTATAGAAATCAAATGTAAGTTTATTTTTCACATGCACACACACACACACACACACACACACACACACACACACACACACACATATTAGGTATTTTACCCATATAACTCAATTACAATACAAGGTTTACTTTCAATACTTTAAAAATGTTATTGCAGGCTGTTTAGGATAATTTATACAAATTAATTGTTAGGTGATCAAATCATGATATGTCAAACACTAGTCTAATTTTATCACAAGAATATACCTCTTAGTAACCTGCTGTCCTTCCTCTGAGTGCCACCAGGTCTCCCCCTCCAGGGAAAATGGTCAAATATGAGGCACCAGAGTATGTGAGAAAGTCAAATCCAACTCTCTACTCTACTGTGGAGAATGTTCTGACCACAGGGCGAGGAAATCTCCCTCAGGATCTATCATAGGGGAGGGGAATAAGGGGAAAATGGGAGGGATGGAAGAATGGGAGGATACAAGGGATGGGATAACCATAGATATGTAACAAGAACAAATTAATAAAATAATATATATCTTGGAAAAAAGAAATAAAGCAAAAAAAAAAAGAATATACCTCTTAGGTGTGGCATATAGATATGATTCTAAAGAAAGATAAGGTAGGACAGTTAGATAAGGTCTTCAAAAACCTCAGAGAGATGCAGAATATGGCATTTTAAAATGTTTTTAAAATTATTTTAAAGATTCACTGACTGTGAGACAGTTTACCTCCTGGCAACACCCAGCCTACCTCAAAGAGGATGATGCGCGTCAAAGAACTTCTTCATGCAGATGGCTTCAAATGCGGCAAAAAAGCCACTGGTCAAAAGGTCCTCATTTCTACTACAGACATAATTCTGCCCAAAAGAGGGCAAGCTTGCATGCAGGTAGAGTTGTCAGCCAAACTCTGCCAAGAGAGGGTAAGCAAGTCCTCAATAGTTCCTGCCTCACAAATGTGTCTAGCAGATATATTGGAACAGAAGGCTGAAGAAGATGCTTCAATTTAATATAGAGTTTTTGGTGACTATTCAGATTAAAAACTGTCTCTGTCATCGTCTCATTTGGAAAGCTACTAACCTGCACTCCCGGCATACTCAAGTAATCAAGTTTATTCCTTCTAGAGTCTCTGACAGAGTTAAAGACCAGGTAGCTTAGTTTTACAATGGTGCCTAGTCATTTAGGGGTTAAAATGTTTTTAGGTCTAGATAGATGTTTTAAGTTGATAATGATAAGATGTGATGGAGATTAATTTATGAAGCACCAAGATAGAAAAAATGTTTTCTTTAGCTGTCAAATACAAATAGCAAAAACACTAAGAATGTAAGATTTACATAATTCCTGATTATGTAAGAAGAATTCATGGTTCTTCTTGCTATAGGTAGTTTATTGTATCTATGTGTAATGATATAAATGTATATGTAAAAAATAAAAAAAAATATTTCATTAATAACAAAAATTGCCAAGAAAACTAGTGAAGTATGAGCCAGTGAGAAAGAAAGAAAGCAGTGTAACTCTATGGTTCCTGCCTCTGTTCCTGTTTTGAGTTCCTGCTGACTTTCTTTAAGGATGGACTGTGACCTAGAAGTTTAAGCCAAACAAATTTTTTCCTCCTAGAGTTGCTTGTCATCTAAGTGTTTTCCCAAGCAACAGAAATTAACAGAGAACATAGGCAACTAGAATTTTCAGGAGAAGATTGTTAGTATTCTTTTGGATACTAGAGGAAATGATATATCCCAGACTTAGACTACCTGCTGTAGACATGTTGTCTGCTTCATACAGGAGACTTCATTTTAAGTCTTCAGGCTATTTTTAGTTATTTGTTCATTTGAGGTAATTGGGTTACCCTGTCTGTTTAAGGATTGCCATTTATTATTTTTCAACAAGTTTCTATAAATTCACAAATGATTATCATGTATAAGAAATATCTTTAAATTATGAGACTGAAATGCTACCTACTGCTAACAGTTGAGTATGACAGTGGGGTATGACTTTCACATGAACACTGGTGCCTCATATTTGACCATGTCCCCTGGAGAGGGAGATCTGGTGGCACTCAGAGGAAGGATAGCAGGTTACCAAGAAGAGACTTGATACCCTATGGGTAGGGTAAGGGGGGGAAACAGGGAGAGGGAATCCCCCTCAGGAAAAGTCATAGAGGAGGGGAATAAGGGGAAAATGGGAGGGAGGGAAGAATGGGAGGATACAAGGGATGGGATAACCATTGAAATGTAACAAGAAAAAATTAATAAAAATTTTTAAAAATAAGTATCTTTAAGACCAAGAGCATCCTTTTCCACTGAATCTGGCAAGGAAGTCCAGATAGCGGGAAGTGATTGAAAGAAAAGCAAGCAACAGAGTACATGTGAGAAACAGTCCTTATTCCCCTTAATAATGATTTGCTCAGTTCTTATGTGACTTGATGTGCCAGCGTAGGATTAGGGGCCCTCCTTTTCTGAGGAGTTGGTGATTGGGGACAGAGGAGGAAGGGGGCTATGACTGAGATGTAATCTGAATTTAATTAATTAAAATTTATTAGAAAGAAACACAGAAAGAAATACTTTTAGGTAGACACAGTGAAACACACTCCTGTAATTCGAGCACTAGGGGAGGCAGAGGCAAGTAGGTCTCTAGGAGTTCCATGCCTTCCTGGTCTACAAAGTGGGTCCAGGGCAGACAAGGCTACACGGAGAAATCCTGTCAGGAGAACAAACAAAAAACAAATACTTTTTAGATTCACTTTATTTTCTGTGTGTGAGTACTTTGTCTGTATCTATGTATATGCATCATCACATTCTTGTTGACTGCCCACAGATGTCAGAAGCAGGCATCTGATTCTCTGTAACTGGAGTTACAGAAAGTTATTAGCCACTGCCTGGCTGCTGACAAATTAATGAATGAGTCCTTTTAACTGTTGAGCCATCTCTCTGTATGTAAAAAATGATATTGTTGTTGTTCTTGCTGCTGTTGCTATTGTTGTTCTTGTTGCTGTTGTTAATTTGTACTCTTTGCCTGTTACCAAGGTTAGTATGGGTCTTGAGACATGAGTTTGACTCTTGCTTCCTACAAAGAGCTTAGCAATTTAGGGGAAAATCTGTTATTAAAGGAATATTCATCTGTGGCTATATTTTCCCTAACACTCTTGATTTTGTCAAGAAATTTATTTTCATTTCAAGTGATGTTATTGTGTTCTTTGGTCCCAACCTTTGTTCATTCCAGAGTTCCAGTGGCCACTGTTATGCTCAGATGGGGAAATCCCCAAAGAGCACTAGGAGTCTGAAGTCTTATGCAAAGCATAGAGCCTTTATTCAAGCTTGAGCTCAAGGGCCCTCAAACCTCACCAATGAAGATGATTAGTAGTAAGAGCCCAAAGATTTCATTAGGAAGGATTTTCTTTGTCTTTAGTTGTAATTTATTCAGATTACATACTGATGAGATTGTCATGCCCTCACTTGTGTCTCCCTTTTACTATCCTCCTTCCCTTTCTACTAGACCTCTGACAGAAGCGGACCTCCTCCCCCTCATTTGACCATAGCATATCAGATCACATCTGGATAGCCTGCTTTCCCTTCTTCTGTGTGCCTGCAAGGCATCTTTATGAAGGGGAATTGATCAAATTGGGGTATTAGAGTTCATGTCAGAGGCAGTCCCCGCTCAGCCCAAAGCTGAGTGTCCATTGGCTAGATCTGAACAGGGAGGGCTAGGTTCTATGCATCAATTGTATTTAGTCGGAATAATAGTTTGTGCAGGGTGCACTGGGTCCAGATGTGCTGGCCTTGATGGTCTCCTTGTGGGGTTCCTGAACCCTATGTGTCCTTCCATTTACCAATTCTTCCATATCACTCTCACCTGGAGTATAGCAGTAAGTCCCAGCATTTGTCCTGATCTCCTGCTGAGTGGAGACTCTCAGAAAACATCTGTGTTGGACTAATATCCACTTGTAAGTAAATATATGCCATGTCTGGCTTTCTGGGTGTGGGTTACCTCACTCAGGATGATCATTTCTACTTCTATACATTTGTCTGCAACTTACATTGTGGGTACAGCAAGGAATATGAATTTATAGCAAGAATGGGGTGGCAACATGGAATATCTCAAGCATAATTATTAAAGCTTAAGCAATCTGTTGATAACATCTGGGGAAATTAGGTGCATTCCTGCTGTCCCCTGATTGGCTCAGGCCTAGGGAAGTTATTTTTCTGGAACAGTTGGTGGTGTTTCTGGTAACTGAGATAAACTTGAGGACAGGCCTAAGATGGGGTCTAGTAAGAAGATGGAGTCACCGTGACTCAGGTTACTTCTTCTTACTACTATATGCCTTCATGCAGCTTATGATTTTCAGGACTGTATCAACAGCTGTTCCTATTGTCAGGGGCTCTTATTTCCCCAAACAATAATTTCAGGACCATAAGAAAATGATGTAATGTTATTCTTACCAATTACTCCTCCATATTGATAATATGTTCAACTTCACTCAAAGTGAAGAAATAACAATATTTGCCAATTACTTTCCTCCTTCCTTCTTTCCCTCTTGCCTTACCTTCTTTTTTATTTCTGGATCTCCAAATTGCTCCAATTATCATTCCTCTTCCTATTCTTCCTGTTTCTGATCATCTGCCCTCTTTCTTCTGACAGTGATATATTTCCTGAAGAACTGAGTTTCTTTTTCTTTCAGATATCTGACAGAATGATTACTCAGATAGAATCTGCTAAGAACCTCTGCTCCCTGAGCCCACTGAAGCTGACAAAGCTCAGGCACAAACTGCATTCCATATGGCTCCTTACCACACCATCACCCCCACTCTTCACTCTCACTAGGAAAGCTATGGTACCCTGTTGACCTCTGCTCTGTCCCCCACATGTCTCAGTACCATGATGTGTAATGTAATATCTACATGTTCAGTTCTTTGCAAATGGAATTAAAATGTTTTCCCTTCCTAACACATGCCATTCTCTTATTTTATTCTTTTGTATTTCCACTTTCTCCTCTCCCTGGATCATTTTTGGACTTTTTCTGGACGTATCTATGCACAAGCAGTAGAATACATGAAACTTCTGTGATTTAAAATGTGTTATAAATGCATATAAACATAAACACTTAATTTTGTTAGGCTCTGGAGCCAGTTTATAAATGAAGTATGATGATATTAGAACTGTATCCTAGAGAACTACTACACTGCAAGATGCAGAATACAAACTGTCATTCTGCTAGCAGAGAGGAAGGATTACAGAAAGGCAGGCAGTGGGCAGTGGGACCACGAAGTGCCATGGACAGGATTACACATAATTTATATTCCATTCTAGCAATAAATATAGGTGAACAATTTTTAAGACAGCATGGCAACCCTGTTGTCACACACTATCACTGTTTGCTGTACTTAGATTTCTAGTGAAAGAGAAAAGAAAGACATGAAAACATGTACTTCAGCAGCAAAAGCAGCTGGTATGAGTTTAAATTTGATTATGAGGAAGGAAAAACAAAGTACCCATAATTGTTAAAATGTCATTAATGAAAAGTCATAGACTTAGAAAATGTTTGCATAGAAAGCCAACTGATTATTTGCAAATAGGACCACATAATGTTCAAATACACAGGTGCCAAGAAACCACTGTACCTGTAGCTCAAAGAGACCAGGTTACATCTGCACTTGGCTTCCGAATCTCACTTTGACCAAGACTTGTTTGTTTTATGAGCATATGAGATAAAAGAATGAGGCCTATAAACAATTATCTTGGAATTCTGATGGGAATTGCATTGAATCTATAAATTATCTTTGATAAGATGGAGATTTTTACTATCTTGCTTCTCCTAATCCAAGAACATGGGAGGTCTTTCCATCTTCTAATATCTTCTTCTATTTCTTATTTTAGAGATTTGAAGGGTTTTGTTTTTTTTTTCACATAAGTCATTCACTTTTTTGGTTAAAATTACAACGAGACACTTCATACCCTTTGTGGCTATTATGAATGGCATAATTCCCTTAATTTCTTTCTTAGCCTGTTCATTATTTTTATAGAGCAGGGCTACTGATTTTTTTTAGTTCACTTTGTATCCATCCTCTATACTAAAGTTGTTTATCAGCTGCTGAAGTTCTTGGTGGAATTTTTAGGGTCACTTATGTACACTATCATGTCATCTTCAAATATGATAGATATTAATCTCTGTGAAGAAATTTAGACCCAGCAAGATAGGAAAGGTGTTCATTCCAAGTTTGCCAAATACAAATAGACAATCATCATGAATGTAACACTTATATAACTCCTGATTGTCTTATGGTTCTTCATGCTGTATGTACATAACTTTACTCATGTGCAATAATATAAATGTACATGGGAAAAAAGAAACATAATAAAAATATTTAAAAAGAAAAGAATGAGGCATTTGCTAAGGTTCGGTGAAGCCACTAAAGCCAGATCATGTGTATCAAGCCTGAGTCACCATGTAAAACTGTAGGGTTTTGGTTTTCAAGAAAGAGTTTTTCTTTGGCCCCATGACTTTTTTGATACGAACCTTTCAGAATTGTCATTCCAGTTTCATTTACAGAGTTTCAAAGTTAGTGGAGTGACCAATAAAGAACATTTTGAACCTGGAGTTATGAAGGTGTTGAATAACAAATGTAATATAATATAAATAAATCATAATTAATAAAATATACATAAAAAGATGTTGGAGATTTACAAGCAATTGACTAATAAATTTTCACTATGATATGAACATAAGACATTACAGAGAATGGGTAGAATACTATGATCTAAAGTAATTTTTATGTAGCAAATTGATAAGGAGTTGACTTGTTTTTTATTTTGTTTTTAGTATTTGGGAGATTAAAAATGTTAAAGTTATTTCATACAATATATCTGATCACACGCATCCCTCTCTCATCTACTCCCAGATCTATCCTACCTCATCTTTCCAACTCAAAGCCTCCTTTATATATCTCTTAAGAAAAAAGACAGGAAAACAGAAAAGACAAACAAGTAAGGATAGAACAAAATGAACAACCTCAGAACAACAATAACAAATCAGAAAAATCACAAGACATGCATAAACACACACACACACACACACACACACACACACACACACACACACACACACACACTCTCAAACACAAAACATAAAGTCATAAAATTGAAAGCCATATTATATAAGCAAAAGATGAGTAATGTTAAAGAAAGTAATTTCCCAACATACCATTGAGTTCATTTTTGTGTCGGCATCTGCTGTTGGGAATGGAAACTGCCCTTAAGTGTGGTTTGTATACCCATTGAGACTCCCTTGGAAAAGCTAGTTTTTCCTTTATAAGTAGTTGTTAATTGGAGATAGTGTCTTGCCTGCCTCACAATCTCAATGCTCATCCATTCTATTTGGAGAATGGAAGACTGGGTCTAAGTATGATTTTAACTATGAGGGCTTTGGCTCAAAATTTCTTGTAATATTTATCGTATTAAACAATGTGGCCTCTTTCTACCCTTGTCCAAAAAAATATACCTGAAGCTAAATTAAGAGTTATAGATTAACAGCTTTGGTAGAGGTAATTTCTCAGCAGCCTAGTATTGACTGTGTTGACTGGTTATTAGTGGCCACAATTCTACACCTCTATAGTGAAAAGGCACAAGATGAACAAGGAAAATTGAAAAATGTACAGTTTGATGAGAAAGGGGGGGCAGGAAGGGAACATAGAGGGCCTAAATCCTCTGTTTAAGGAAATAAACAGATAAAAGAAAAGTGTAATGCTAAATGGAATAAAGGGAATAGTAGTCTCTTGGCAAAATCCCACCTTGCTAAGCTTCCATTTTGTGAAAACGAGTTAAAGTAAATCTTGTTAGAACTCTGTGCAGTAGTGGTGCACTCCTTTAATCCCAGCACTCAAAAGGGAGAGATGGAATATGTCAGAGTTCAAGTCGATCCTGAACTACAGAGCAAGTTCCAGGACAGCTATGTTTAGGCAGTAGAAAACAGAAAGCTGATGAAAAAATGTATTTGAATGATAAGGCACATTTCAGGTGCACAAAGCAATATAATGTGCCAGCTTTGGCCATTTTGTTCTGGCTTTAGAGTTAAAAATATAAGAAAGGAGATATATAGAGATTACTTTGTCTAAGGAAAGAGGTTAAATCCATGCCCATGGCAGGGGTGTTCCTGCATAGAGGCCCAGAGAAGCCCTTGTGTGAAGCTGTGATGGTTAATCCTGGATTGCCTTGAAGATTCCAAGAAGTTGGAGATGCCAGAGCTGTGGGATATGTGGAAAGAAAAGCAGCTGTTTGGGTATGGTGCAGCCCTAATGAAAGTAGTGCATTGTAATTAACAAAGCTGAAAGGAGTTGGGGATCTGAAAAAAGCTTTGTTATCCTGAATGGAAGTATAGAAGTTGGAGTTTGTTCTTCTGGTTTTCAGTCTTGTTTTATCCAATATTTCTTCATTATGCACCATTTCCTCACTTTTGGAATGGTAATGCATATTATTTGCCATTAGATGTTGGAAGTATATGATCTGCTTTTCATTTTAATTTTACAGGGGATTGTAATTAAAAAGGTTATATGACTTTCAGAAGAGAATTTGAACTTTGGACTTGAAGCAGAGTTGATACTGTGATAGACTATGGGGACTTTTGATGTTGGACTACATGCATTTTTCATTATAATATGGCTACAAGCCTAAGAGGAACAGGGAGTCAATATGGTAGTTGAATAAAAATGGCCCCTATAGGACCATAGGAAGTAAGTTTGGCCTTGTTGGAGGAAGTGTATCAATGAAGGTGGCTTCTGATATTTCAGAAGCTCAGTATGTAGGTCTTACTTCTGCCTGTGGATACAGATGTAGAACTCTTGTTTAATATAGCATCATGGCTTCCTGAATACTGCCAAGTTCCCCATCATTAAGATAAGCAACTACACCTCTGAACTGTAAGTCAGCCCAAGTTAAATGCTTTCCTTTCTAATTGTTACTTTAGTCATGGTGTCTCATCATAGCAATAAGATCCTAATTATGACAAGCTCTTAGAATCTTCCTACCTCCTCTTTAGCATAGTTTTCTGAGGCTTGAGGAGAGGGATTAGACGAAGAAATCCCATTCCAGACTGAGTATTCCAAGGTTCTACTCTTTGCCCATTGTTCAGTTGTGGGTCTTTGTATTAGTTACTGTGTACTTTAGGAGAAAGATTTTGTGATAATGACTGACTGAGACATTGAATTATGGATATAGTACAGAATGTCCTTAGGAGTTATTTTATTGCTACTTTTCTTTAGCAGAACAGTAGTATATTTCTGCCACTGATTTTTTATTTAATATATATATGATATATGATATATATGTATATTATTTTAAGAGGGATCTACAGTAAGAGATTTCCATTTGCCTTTTTTTTTCTTTTGTTTTACTCATTTTAAATTCTGGTCATAGGACCATCCCTCCTCACTTCCTAGCCCCAACCTCCCTCCCAAATGGTAGTTTCTTCCCATCCACCCGACCTCATCAAGTTGTATCCAGAATGAGCATTTCTTCTCCCCAGTGGCCTGGTAATGCAGTCCCCCCAGGAGGAAGTAATTTTTTAAAATGATTTTATTTTTGTACACATACATTTATATTATTACACATATATACAATAGATTACCTATGGCAAGAAGGCCATGACATAATCAGGAATTATATAAATGTTACATTCTTAGTGTTTTGGCTATTTGTATTTGACAACCTTGAAGAAGACATCTTTCCTATCTTGGTGCATCTAAATTTCTGAATGTAAGTCAATCTCCATCACATATTGTCCTTATCAACTTAGATCTCCTATGTAGAACTAAAAACATCCTAATGCATAAACAATTAAGCTTCATTGTAAAATTAAGCTAGCTTTACAATGAAGTGTAATTTTTTAGGGGAAGTAATTTAAAACCTGGTAAGAGAGTCCATGTCTGAATGAGGCCCTGCTCCCCTTACTAGGGTACACTCATAAAGCTTACATGCCTATCACCTACATCTTTGTAGGAGGCCTAGCTCCAGTTGTGCAAGGTCCTTTGTCAGTGCATTAGTCTCAGCATCTCCCTTTCTGACCTGATTAGTTGGCTCTATTGGCATTCCTGAAAATCTTCTGTCACCTCTGGTCCCTTTTATCCTCCCCTCCTCACTTTTTCACAAGGCCCCTACCTTCTCCCAATGTTTGTCTTTTCACCTCAGCAGGATGCATGCAGAGGTGTCCTCTTAGAGGTTCTACCCAGAAGCATCTAGAAGAGTAGTAATTTTTTTTTTATCATATGAATCCATGGTCTATGTGATCTCAGGTTCTTGGCCTCCAGGGCAATATTTGGAATGAGTTCCATCTCATGGAGTGAGCATTAAATCTGAGAGGTAGTAGTTGGTCATTTCTACACTTATGACACTGTTGTATCAGTGTATCACACAGGCCAGTCAACATTATACATTATAGGGTTTGCAGCTGGGTTGGTGTTTACTGTTCTTCTCTGGTGATTGTCAATTTGACTGGGCCAAGGACATAAATGAGGTACACTTCTTTGTGTGTCTGTGAGAGAATTTACAGAGAGAATTAGCTTAGAGGTGAAGAGTCACTCTGAGTGTAGTTGACATTATCACATGAACTTGATCTTGGACTAAATGAAAGAGTTAAGAGAGAATTCAAAAGAGTACTGGACTTTCCTCCCTCTGCTTAAAGGTCTGTGACTATGGTAGCAGGTAGCCTTATACTCCATTATCACTGCTATTTTCATCCTTTATCATTTCAAACTAAAGCTTTCTCTCATTAAAGTTCTTCTGGTAATTGTGTTCAGCTTCAGAGATAATAGTAACTAACACCATAAATGTTTCCTTGCATTTGTTAGTAGTCATAACTATTAATTATTTTATAATTTTTATCATTGAAATCAGAGCCATCGAAAGGTTAGACAAATATTCTACCACTAAGCTGCACTTTTTTCTTTGTTTTTCTAACTAATCTTGACCTATGGATGCAGCAAACTCATACTTTTCTTGATCAGTCAGTATTACTATATGGAAACTGTTTCCTGAGGATTTAGTGGGCAGGAAAGAGGCAAAGGCATTACTTAATACACAAATAAACACCATGTGTCATTGGCTGAAGTATAATAAAAATAAGGTTTTTGGGGCTGTGTTTTATTAAAACTTTTAGTTCTTTACTATGACAATAGAATAATAAACTCTGATGTGAACTGCACTCACATACAGATTGTTTGGTTAGTATAGAGGCATTAGAGCCATGGACAAAAATACACTTGGGTAACATGCAATATAACCTGTAGTGCTAAAAGGAGAAGGGTGAGGCCCATAAAATATAAGTAACTTGCTCAAGGTCACAGAGGACCAATAGCAGAGCATTCCAGGACAGTAGATTCTATTTTCTGATGTGACCCCATGCCATTGAGTATCTTGGCAGCAGGCTCAGCCAAGTGCACTTGCTCAGTCACTGCCATCTTCTACATCACTTACATGAGATAACTGATGATTGGTAGAGAAAGAGTATTTTACTTACTCAGCAACAACTCAGTAAATCATTCTCATATCCAAGTACAATTTTAGGCATTTGGGGAAACAAAGAAACAAACACAAATTGCCTTCATCTCAATCTCATCTTCTATTAATCAGGGAAGAAAGAACATCAATAAATAAATGGGAAGAAAATGTCTGTAATGAGATATTCACAGACTATAATCTTAGGATAAGGCAGTAAAGAGCAATTTAATAGACTTTTCAGTTATATGTAAAATATAAGGTGAAGGTTAAATAACAAAACAGATCCAAACTCATAAGCAGAAATGGGACTTGTAAGAAGAGTGACCTTCCTGCACTGGTGTAAGGAGTGGGCCAATCTTAGCAAAGACAGATACATAAGTGGGACAATGTGGAATAGGTTTGTAGGAGGATGGGCTCCATCAATCAAGATTATGCAGACCATATAAAAAGAGGCAAATTTTTATTTTTCAAGGAAGAAGAAAGTATCTGAAGCCCAGTTCCCTAATATTATTTTGAAAATAGCACTTTGTCTGCAAGGCTGAAAGTGGGATATAGATTGGTGCAAGAAAGGAAGTAAGTGTACTTCACTACACCACAATGGAGAGATGGGAGGGCTGCAAGACAGATTTTATCAGTGGATTTAAAAAACTCTATGTGTGAGCATATTTAGATATACTGAAGGGGGTTGGAAATAAAGAGGACATTCTCACTTTTGAACTGAATTTTATTAAATGAGGATGTCATTTACTTCCATGAGATGGATGCCTACATGAATGAATTTAGATGACTTAACAAATCAGAAGGAAACTTATACTTAATGCTAAAATGGTCAACAATATTCCCATAAATATATAACAACCAGATTTAAAAGTAAACCAAAGTTTAGGTGGCTTGTATGCCAATATGTTTAGAAGACATAAACTCCAAAGCTGAATTCTCTCACAGAAACTGAATGGGATCCCAAGACTCTATGCTGTTTGCTAATGGGGATATTATTTACCATGTTCACTGGGTAATATGAAGAAGATGCTGGATGAAGTTACGAGAGCACTTTGGTTATCTCCTACCTCAAGGTACAGAATGTACCACATTAACTATGACTAAGACACAGAAGCAGAGATCATAATAGGGCTGAGGATGTGGCTCAGTTAATAGAGTGCTTCCCTACAAGCACAAAATCCTGGGCTCATGAACCAGTTCCAGCTAAACTGGATAATCTGATGTAGACCTGGAATGCCACCATTTGGGAGGGAGAGTGGGATGAGCGGGGTGTCTTCCTCAGCTACTTGGCACTTTCAAGACCATGTTGCCAAGTAACAACAAAACCCAGGAACTATTTTCCAAGCATTTCAGTAAATAGCACAGTAACCAAGATCAGGCTTTATGGTTTCAATTTTCATGTTCTTTTCCTGTTACCATAAATGTATCTTAGGATTAGAAAATTGGATTTTTTTATCTCAAGGCATATTTGAGATATAATAACTGAACATGATCTGTCATGAAGTACTGGGGAAAATGCAGAGTATATCTTGTAAAGGCTCTGGGTTTTGATACTTCTACAATAATCACTGGCCTTTTAAATAATTATCAATAAAAACAGCAACTTAATTATGACTAGGAACATATCTATTAAATTAAGGCATTTATTTCAAATTAGCTGTGAATCCATGCCCATGGCTTAGAATAGGTGGATATCTTTCTTATGAATCAACTGACTTCTATTCTGTCTTTTGGCCTCAAGAAAATCACAATAAGTCTATTCGAGACATATTATTGGAAGTTATTTTCCTACACAGTCAAATCCAAGGAATAGATTCATGGCTAGTCTCTATGCTTACTTTTAATTATTTTCTGTGTGTGTGTGTGTGTGTGTGTGTGTGTGTGTGTGTGTCTTTGTGTGTGTGTGTGTGTCTTTGTGTGTGTGTGTGTGTGTGTGTGTGTGTGTGTGTGTGTGTCTATGCACATGCATGCATGCACTACCGCGCGTCTATCACAGTGTTCCTATGGAAAAATTGTTGGAATCAGTTCTCAACATGCTTTATATGGGTCCCTGGTGTCCAAATCTGGATGTAATGTTGTCTCCAGCATTTTTACTTGATAAGAGGAAAGTTCATACATATAGTGCTTTATAAAGAGATTGAAAACATCTCATATAAGCAACTTAACAGCACATATGGAAGTCGCAAAGAAAAAAAGAAGCAGACACATCCAAGAGGAGTAGATGGCTGCAAATCATGAAACTCAGTGACAAAATCAATCAATTAGAAATAAGAAGAACAGGGCCTCCCCACCAGTGGGGAGGAGGGGTCCCTTATAAGAAGTTTAGGGGAGGGGAATATGACAGGAGAAGGAAGGAGGATGGAAACAGGAAGATATGAGTGAGAGCATAGTAATCAGGATATAATTTGAATAAATTTTAATTAATTTAAAAAATTAAAAAGACAGAGTAGGAAGATGATTCCACAAGAATACCTGATGCATAGATTTGAAGACCTAAGTTCAGTTCCCTAGCACCCACATTATCTGTATAACTACATATGGCAGTATCAGAAAGACAGAATGAGAACCTGGGCATGGTAGAATGTTGCTTTATTACTAGTGCCTGAGAGATGAATATAGAACCCTGTGGTCAGCTTGTCAATCAGCCAAGCAGAATTGGTAAGATCAAGGCCATGAGGGGACCCAGTCTTAGAAAGCAAATTCGATGGAGTCTTATGAAGCCACATTCAAGGTTTTCCTGGAGAGTGCACACACACACACACACACACACACACACACACACACACACACATACACACACACACACACACACACACACACACACGGAGTAAAAAAGATGAAAAAGAAGAAATGGTAGTGCTAACCACAATGTTCTGTGTGGGAAAGACTGTAAGCTTTGTCACAGGTAAAAGCAATCTTGTCAGGCTTTACCCTTGGGCACCCCATGGATACCTTGTGATAGACTCAGTGGAGCCATCCTGAGCCTGAAATTCAGGAAGCACACCTGGGGACTCCACCTAGACTATTTTTTTCTAATTGTCCCTCAATGGGAGAAGGAGACCACCTTTTGCACGAGACACAGGTAGGCAGGGAGGAGAGAACAACAGGTTGAGACCAGGCTTGAGTGCACATGGATCAGCAAACAGGCTGCACCAGCATGCAGGCCAGAGACACCTAAGGACCCGTCCCATGGAATGGATACCGGAAGGTTCACTATTTTTTTCCTTTAACCTTTTTTCCCCTCTTGTGTAAGCTAGTTGGGTTGTATAATAAAGTTTAATTGTTAAGAAACAGAGCCTACAAGTGACGCCCAACATGGGGCCCGATGAGTTCCACAGTCTCTAATAGTATAAGGTAAGATTCAGAAGTCAAAAATACAGAAATGCTGTTTCAGGATATAGGCAAAGTCGCAACTGCTGTTGCAAAAACTCTTTCTTGCCTTACACTTAGAGGGAATTCTCTGTGTTTTTGTTGGCCTTTTAGTACAATATTTCATGCTTAAAAGGATTAGAAGAAAGACAAATGACATAGAAAAGACAGAAGGGTCAGTAAGTTCTATCCTTTTGGAAAAGATTGCAGATTTGACAGGACAGATGGAAAGGCTGAAGAAAGAAAATAAAGGAATGGGAAAGCGAGTAGAATTTTTGGTAATTGGGAGTAATGAAGGACAAAAAATAGAGAGACCAGAAAGCCAGAAAAAACTGGAAGAGTCAATAAGCTCAATCATTTTGAAAATAATTAGTGTCTTGACTGAACAAATAGGCAAAATGCAGAAAAAATTGGAAGGGCTAGAAAATCAGAAGGCAACTTTGGTTAAAAAGGTGGAGAAGGTCAGAAACCAGAGGAAAAGGAAGGCAGACAGACCAAAAGGTCTTTGGTGGAAAATGTCCCAGTGGAGGACACCTCCACAGTCAACCAGACACCTTCAGCTTTTCCAGTCACTGTAAGACATGTGCCCATGCAAAATGGTGCTGAGGGTTATGAAAAAATGGCCTGGCATCCTGTAGACATGATAAATTTAAAACATTTCAAGAAATCCATAGTCAAATATGGTATGCACTCTACTTTCATTAAACAAATGTTAAACAGCTGTGCCACACAAAATAGACTTGTTCTCCAAGATTGGAAAAATTTACTTTCAGCACTATTGGAAGCAGCACAACCATTACAGTGGTTATCGTGGTGGTGAACAGAGGCTATAAAAATAGAACAAGAAAATACGACACAAGGAATAATTATTAACAGAGATCAATTGCTTGGTGAAGGATAATATACTAATATAAGAATACAAATTCAAGCTGAAGATAGAGTGATTGAACAGTGTTGTAAGGCAGCCTTGAAAGCTTGGGAGCTGGTAGAAGAACCTGGGAAAACAACTATTCAATTTACTAAAGTGTTCCAAGGACCTATGGAATCCTTTACAGAATTTTTGCAGAGATTAGGATCTGCTTTGGATAAGGTGTTGCCAGATTCTGACAACAAACAGGCATTAAAATTTATCATGGCTTATGAAAATGGAAATACTGAATGTAAGAGGGTGCTTAAACCATTAAAGGAAAGAGGCACTCCACTAGATGGCTGGGTAAAGGAGACAGTTAATATCAACTCTCAAGAGTACAAAATAATATTGTGGGACAAGCTTTATCCAGAGAGCCCAGATATCATAATACTTGGTGCTTTAATTGTGGTAAAATTGGTCATGTGCAAAGAAACTATAGAGATAGAAGGTGCAATAACCCAGGAAAAAACGTAACTCATAGGAAAAAAGAAGGAAGTTCTGGTCCTGATGGTAATGAGGTACTAAGACTCCCAGGGTAATGTAGTCACTGTGAAAAAAGGAAATATTTGTCTCAGGATTGTCAGTCTAAGAGGGATGTACAAAACAATATCTTGCCGACAGAAAACTGCAGGAGGGGACCATCAGCTTGGGCCCACTAAACAATGCCAGCTGAATTCCTTTGGCTAGTCCAAATGTGACAACCCTGCAGAAAAACGGGAACTGAGTGTTAGTGATCTAATGCATGCTACTGAAGACAGTACAGCCTTGGATCGGGCTTCAAATACATCTCTTACCCTATCTCCCCAGGTTGAATGTTACAAATTAAATACTGGTGTTTTCAGACCTTTGCCTTCAGGCACAGTAGAAATGGTTCTGGGAAGAAGTGAGCTGACTTCTCACAGTTTTATTGTGCATCCTGGTATTATAGATGGAGATTCTAAGAAGAAAACAAAAATCATGGCATGTGTAAAAAAGGAAATAAAAATCGGTGTCGGGGATAGAATTGCTCAACTCTTACTGTTTCCTTACATTAAGGACAAAGCCGCTCCAATGAAAAGGACTGGTACATTTGAAAGCACAGAGACATGTGTGTTCTGGCAAACAGTAGTTAATGATCAGAAACCTAAATTAATTATACAATTAAATGATGTTAAAATGAAGGCTTAGTTGACAGTGGAGCTGATGTCTCCATCATTTGCCAGAAGTCTTGAAACCAAAATTGGCCACTTAAGAAGGTTTATAAAAAATTTTTAGGAATTGGTAACTTATCTCAAATAAAACAAAGTGTACAGTGGCTTATGTGTGAGGGACCAGACAGACAGATTGGGAGGCTAAAACCCTATGAGGCTGACATTCCCATAAATCTATGGAGAAGAGACATCTTACAACTATGGGGTACTAAGATTACTATTCCTACAAGTACCGAGATAAACAAGGTTAAAACTAAGGGTAAATTGTTATGCGCTTCTGGAAAAGAGATTAATGTAAGCGATCAGGGGTGACCACAAGTTATGCCCATTGTCCAACCTCAAAACTCTTCAGATTTAGAGTGTCAAAATGTATAAAAGGGGCCACTACTGAGGATATCAACTGCCCTACTCCTAAAATGGATTTCAAACAGACCTGTATGGCAGGAGCAGTGGCTCTTAACAACAACAACAAAAAAAAAAAAAAAAAAAAAAACAACTTACAGGCACTTCACTGTTTAGTGAAAGAACAGATGGAGGCTCAACACATTGAAGAATCTTCTAGTCCCTGGAATTCTCCTGTGTTTGTGGTAAGAAAGAAATCAGGTGGATGGAGAATGATAACAGATTTGAGGGCCATAAACAAGGTGATTCAACCCATGGATTCGCTTCAACCTGGAATTCCTTTGCCTTCCTTGTTACCTAGGTCTTGACATATAATCACAATTGATTTAAAAGAATGTTTTTTTCACAATACCTATACATGAAAAGGACAGGGAAAGGTTTACTTTCTCAGTACCTACTCTGAACAGTAATTCTCCAATGAAGAAATATCACTGCAAGGTACTTCCACAAAAAATGTTAAATAGCCCATGCCTTTTAATGTGGGTCTTTGGGGACACTCAGTGTCAAAATCTTAGCACACCTTCCAGCTTAACCTGTCCCTTGTGTCATAAACCATGCATAGCTTTATGTGGGAGGGAATTCCAAATGATGCTTTCACATTAACGTGCTAAATACTGTTGTATGTGTGAAATAAGCAGGCTATTAGGAGAATCAAATGGATAATATTTGGCTTTCTGGAATGTATGGGAGATATCCTGGGGCATAATAAGATGTTCAATGGCCATTTTTTCCAAAGAAATTTAGGAAGCTAGCCTATAGGATCATCTTTCCAGGGCCCCATCTATCTCGGATTCCTTCCAGAGGAATTTTTGTGCGATGCTATGAGTTGAATATGAGACGTTGTCCATATGTCATATATCTCAACACTTTGCTTCCCTTCTGGGGTGCTGATAGAAGTTGTAGGACATTGAGGAGGTAGAACCTTATGGAAGGAGTGTATTGCTGGGAATTGGGTGTGAAGGAAGATATAGACTGGTCCTGATTCTGTCTTAAGCCTTTTCTGCTTCTTACCTGATGCTTCCATCTTATCACCTGTAAGCGTTGTCTCATAAATTAACCTGCTTCCTATCTTCCCTGCTATGATGGACTGTATCTCCTGCAGGAAGGACCAAAATAAGCCCTTTCTCTCTCAAGGGCTTTCTGCTAGATACTTTGGCACAGTGAGAAGAAAAGTAAGTTATGTAGGAAGGTAGCTGACCAGGTTACTGATCCACTGGGGAGGCCATAGCTTCAGTGTTGACTGTTCCCATCCTTTGTATGTAAACATTGTCTGAACTGAACGCTACTTCATTTCATATACTAACTTTATGATCCCTGTTCAGAGGCAGAATTCCTGCAAGGTGCTGAGGTATGAGAAATGGCTCAACATCAGCCAAGACATTGTAAAAATGGCTACTTCTTCCCTGAGAGAAATGGGCTGCTAGAGCATTGCAGGCTGGTTACTTCAATACTATGAAAAGCTGTCCTTTAGTAATACCATAGCTTTGCATAAATCTTTGGGAAGAAGTAGCTCATAGAGTGGGAAAATGAAAGGATGCATGGGAGTTACAGGTCATATTTCCTGTGGGCCACAGCACCATGGAGTTTCCAGGACACAACTTCACTTACAGAGACAGATGGCATATAACCTGGATAGGCAGCTATGGGTAGATTTGGAAGGAAGTAGCAGAGGGATAGTTAGTAAACAAGAAAGTCATGGTTCAGTTACCAATTGGGTGAAAGAAATACAGTGGTACACCATGCATGGACTTCTCTTGCCTGTCTTCCCTCTGTTCTAACTGTTGTTGGATATAGATAACCAAGAAAGTCTCAGAACTTGGAGAGAGATCTAAGGAATGGCTCTGGGGATCTTCAGTCTGTCCCCTAGAAGCTGTGTAGTATAACAGTTGAATATTTCCCAGGAATTTGCACAATTTAAGACATACTGGCAACTATGTAGCCCTGGCTACTCTTCTCTATCCATCTTTATTTTTCTATAAAATAAAATAAAAAATGTAAATGCATTCTCATTGTAAATATAATTTTCTTCCATCTGTGGAGTTTTTCATCATACAAAAGAAACAGGTGTGCTTTTATTTAGTAGAGCAAGGTACAAGGAGGAGCTCAGACTCACCTCTGCTTTCTAGCACTAATCAAGCCACGTGGGGATAATAAATTTTTCTGTGCAGGTTTGAGGCTTGGTTTGGAGAAAATGCTTAGCTGGCATTCAGACACAGACACAAAAAAAAAGTTTTGCCAACAGTAGTCATTTGGGTGTTTCTTTCCTTTTCTCTCATCTCATCTTCTTTACTTGGTTATCTGTTGTGTATACTATACAGGCAATTGTATGGGAAGAAGACTGATAACACACCATTTTCATACCATCTCTAAATCCAACTGAAAATGCTATTTCCATTTTAATACTTTCCTGGTGCTCTGATTGCCACATTCTGACTACCAGTTAATGACAACCTATAAGCTACAGTATTCTCTCTCTCTCTCTTGTGTGACTTGCAAGAATCTATTCTTTCCTTCCACCATATCCTGGAAATTGACCTCATGTGTCTGTCAAGATGTCTCAATAGGATTATTTGCTCCACCCTTTAGTGATGTGACAGTAAAGACTAAATAGCTATGTCACAGGGCTGGGAATCCTTTCTTAATCTAAATTGTATTTAGACAATGAAAGAAGAATGCCTTTGGTCCTGGCATTGAGGGAGGCAGAAGAAGACTAGTCACTGTGAGTTCAAAGTCAGCCTGGTCTACAAAGTGAGTCTAGGACAACCAGGGCTACATAGAGAAACCTTGTCTTGAAAACTGAAAAATAAAAACAAAATACAAAAACAAAAACAAAAAAAGAAGAAAAAGAAAAAGAAAGAAGTAAACTTACTCCTACTGACTACTGATGAAGAGTAGAAGCATGTACATGCACACATATATCCCCTCACTCCATACACACATACACACAAACTATAGTTACATTATAATAGGAAATGATACTCCTATTAGACACCATCGCTTACATGTAATAGCCCAATTCCAAAAATATTTTCCTGTTTTGGGTTTGTTGTCCAGGAAGGATCTATAGACAAACAAATGTTACAGACTATTGCCAATCTTATTGGTTATCCTCCAAAAACTGTTGCTAAGACCGTATAGGTAAAGAACAGTGTCATCAGTGTTATTATCTGTGAGCCCTCCTTGCAAGTTATAATAATAACAGCTGATATGGCAAGACAGACTCACTGGTGCTATAGTGGCAAGAACATCATGCAAATAATCAAGCACATTCTTATAGATTTAAGTTTCTCTGTACAAGATCAAATCCATACCTAGGACCATTGTTGGGTCAAGAACCTGTGACTACCCAGGTCATATGTCCTACTATTATTCTATTAAATGGAAATGGTATTAAACTGACTCCTAATAATATATTGCTATGTACACAAATTAATGTATCTTTCAACCCTCATCAGAAAAGCTTCCATTTTCAGTAGATAGTGATTAACAGAGACCCATGACTATCCAAGGTAGATATAATAATAGTCTGAGTAATGCTTAGCTTTAAATGGGATATTTTTACTGTGGTCTCACCTTCCAAACCTCAGAGATTATTATTGTAGAAGAGGTGTAAAGACTATAAAAATTAAAGATGGTGAGGGAATAAAAGGAAAGAGTGTCCTTAGCATACAACAGGGCAGCTAAACTTAGGGACTAAGAGGTTAGCATACCATGCACAACACCTGGGTAAGCTTAATCTATAAAAAAGTATCAACTTGGAGGGGATAAGTAGACATGAAGTTCCACTCTTATCTAGGAGAGTATTGAAACTGATTGCTTCTAGATAAAGAGAGCCAATTTTCTTAAAGGGTGTAGCAAGCACCTGAAAGTCACCCATGTTGTAGTGGAAAGCTACATCTCCATGAATATATGGGTAGCACAAGTTGGACTTGATGCATACTAATAAAAAATGAAAATAAAAGAACACAAAGTTAGATGGAACCTAGGATGGGCATCTAGGAGGAATTGAGGAAGAGTGGACAGACATGAGGAAACTCAGTGTATGAATTTCTCAAAGGACTAATGATAAAAATGAAATTACTTTTAAGCTTATATCATATAATATAATCAATTTTGGTCATTGTCTACTGAGCTGGAAGTTTTGAGAAGAGTCCCTGACTACTGAATGTCTGGGAAATACAGGCACAATCCAAGGATTGCAGACTGTGTTTCTCTTTGTCTCTTCTTCTTAGCCTTATAAATTTAAGATCTTTGTGTAAATTTAATAGGCAGTAAAACTGAACTGTAGAAACTAAGCAAACTGGTAGAAATGATGCAGAGATAGAATAGAGACCTCACTCTCAATGTAAACCCCACAAATCTATGGTCTTCCTATGTAAACCTAAACCCAAAGAAAATAAGACAACTGAGTTAGAAGACAATGCACTCACAAAAAGGAATGACAGGGACTAGAGACCTAAAAGGCTCAGCATCTAAAAGTGTTGCTCTGCAAGGTGACCAGAGTGCTGTTCCCAAGCATCCAAGAACAGTAGGTCACAATAACATATGATTTCAGTGATAGGGTTGCCCAATACATATGACCTCCAAGGGCATTGTTGTAGTTGTTATTGTTGTTGTTGTTGCTGGTGGTGTGTGTGTGTGTGTGTGTGTTTCTGTGTGTGTGTGTGTGTGTGTGTGTGTGTGTGTGTGTGTGTGTGTGTATGCATGGACACACACATACTCACACATGCACACATAAATAAATAAAAGGAATGATATAACCTAAGTGACATAACAGTGTAAATCCTGTGAAGCCCCAAAGTCAGAATGGAATACTTGTATTTTTTTTAATATAGGAACTCAAACACTGGAAAATGACAAGGTAATAAAAAGAAAGGGGGGTAACCTAGAGACAACCCTTGAAAGGCTTAGGGTGTCAAATATTTTCAGTTTAATTATCATAGGACAGAGAAATACTCCAGGAAACACTGACATTGAACATTGTAGGCAGGCAGTTGTAGGGAGTAAGATGTGAGGAGAAGAACATAAATAGGGATCCCTGATTTTATCAGACCGAGAAGCACAGCACAGCTGAATACAACAGGAGTCCCAGAATTGATTTCACAGTAATGATTCTGAGTCATCAAAAAGGAAAAAAGTCCCATTTTCTGTTCTGAATTCTGTGTTTAAGAAGGCAAGGAGGCGTGTAATCCATTGGACAAAGACTTCCATTTAAAGTAGTTAAAATTTCTTTGAAAGTATTTTTGGTGTTTAAAGAGATAAGTGGCAGTTATCTGGAAAATTGTAGGTTAGTCAAACAGTGCAGTGTACTGAGTTAGGCATCTCCCATGCATGCTTTCCTGACATTTCTGTCTCTTGTTCCACAGCCACTCTAAACACAAAAATGCCCTGGGACACTAAAAATTGTGGCAGAATGTGATACTTTTTCTTGGATACTTGATATTCTTGTAACCTTTAGTATAAATTAATATTGACAGAAATGAATGACTCCATATATGGACTTAGTGGCTCATATAATCTTAGCCCTCAGTAGCAAGAGATATGCAGATCCCTATGAGTACAAGGCTAGCATGTTCTATATACAGGGTTCAAGGATGACATAGATTATAATGTGTCAAACCTGCCTTGGCATTTCAAGAAATGGAAAATGGACAAATGTAGCTGAATGTTACTATTCCCATCTCCACTTCCTGGTCTTCTAGGATATGAGCAGGCAACTGTTTTACTCTCCTATTCTTCAGACCATCCTGTTTTTGCTACCATACCTTCCCTGTCATGATGGGACTCAAACAATGAAACAAAAGAAATCCTTCTCTTAGATGCTTCATTAGGTGCAACATCACAAGAACAAGAAGGGTAACAAATATACACATAATAACAAGTCATGTATTCACTATAAAAAGACAGCATCAAGGGAACATGAACAAGTTAGCGATGTGTTTATTTTTTTCTAGAAATGAAACTTTTTGGTTAGGTATTAGCTCCATTGGTAGAGTGTTTTCCAAGCATGTGGAAAAGCCTTGAGTTTGATGGCCAGTACCACAAGAGAAAAAAACAAACAATAGTGGCACACACATGTACTCCTGGCACTCCAGAGGTGGAGGAAAATTAATTAGAAATTCAGGGTTAATCTCAGCTGCATAGTGAGTTCAAAGCAATTGTATGCTACATGAGAACTTCCATTTTAATAACAGAATAATTCATTAAAAATGAAAATTTACTTTTATAATCATATCTATTGAAGCATTTCTTCTTCAGGCAACATAAATTCTGTGAACATGGAGTTGCCTATGCTTATCTTCTTTAGATCTGTGCCTGGTGCTTCCTCCTTAGATATGCTTTGTTCTAGACATAATGCATCACTCTTAAATTTATGTGCTGGCAGCTTTGGTAACTTCTGATGTGATGTCATCTTCTATCTCTCAAACAAAAACAACAACAACAATAACAAAATAGTTTCCAACTACCATACTTCCCATGTCTAGCTCAAATGCTCTTTCTTTAAATGCTATTTCTCTTTTAAAAACCTCTTCATTTCCACAACTGTTGATGGTAAGTATTGTTAGGTCATCTTTCTGAAGAAACAGAGACAAGTATAGACTCAACAGACAGTCCTAGATTATCAAAGCCAAGACTTATAGCTTTATTTGGGTCATACTGCTCCTTAAAACAGAGTGACCAAGTACACTGCAGCCCATTTCTTGTCAAAACCTCTTTTTTTAAGGCTTAATTATAGTTTGTTGTTGTTGTTGCTGTTGTTTCTGTTGTCATAAAACACCATTAACAAGAGAAACTTGAGAAGGAAGTTTATAATTCTCAAGGGACACTCCATAAGTGAGAGAAGTCAGAGCAGGAACCTGGAAGCAGGAACTGAAGCAGAGGCCATGGAAGAAAATTGCTTATTGGCTTGTTCCTCCAGGTTTTCTCAGGTTTATTTTCATGTTTTTTTTTTCTTATGCACCTGAGGACTACCTACTCACAGGTATTACCACCTGAAATAATCTGGGTCTTCCATATCAGTAATTAAGAAAATTATCCTTCATAGACATTTTTTAAATTAAAGTTTCCACATCTCCAATGACTCTAGCATATGTCAAGAAAAATATAGCCAGGATATTTGCATGTGGGTTTCAACGTACCATGAGGATGGGTAGGGCCTTACCTGGTGTGTTAAGCAAGCGTGATCTTTTGCAGTGGTATGCCACCTCCTGTTCACAGTGCTCTGAGCCATCAATCAGAGCCTCTAGCTGCTCCATACTGCCACCATAGTCTAAGGTCATGACATAGGGCTTCTCAGAATCAGAACCCTTTACCCGAGTCAGCTCTGTGTTGTTGTGTTGAACTGTCATCCAAATCTTGTCCTCTGCACAGACAACAATGCAAAGTGGGAGAAATTAGAAGTAAAGACCAAAGATGAGTACATAAATACTGAGGCACTCAAAGTATAATAAAATCTCCCCTGAATGCTCTATATAGACAATAGAATCAAAGCATCCTATTTCTTATAGAAGGTATAAGCATTTTATTTCTTATAGGGTTCTACATCAAGTTAATATAGAGGCAAATAATCTCAGGGGTTATGCTTATGAATCTTTCTTCCAAAAGTTGTATACTATGCATTTAATGGTCATTAATAATTTAAGTTAACAAACACAGTTTTCCTCCTTATCCATAGTGACTGTTCAAAAACCTTCTAAGCACCTGCTGGTGCTCAACTGTCTCACATAAAATGGTACAGCATTTGCATGTTATATACACTCACCTTATACTTTAGATCATCCAATATTGCTTTCTATATGTAATAAAACACGAATTCTATGTAAATAGTTTTATACAGTATTGTGTAAGAAATTTTGACAAGGACAAAATGCCTATGCAAGTTCATTACAAACACAGTCCCAGAGGTAATTTTTTAAAGAACTTTTAAGTATCAGAATGAAAATAACAGCTACAGATAATAAGCATGTGTAAAACAACACATCATTATCAAGGAGGAAACTATATTATGTAAGCACAATCATCTGGGTATTAACTCTTAAGTGACAATACAAAAAATGTTGGGCATGCTGGCATATGCTTGTAATTCCAGTGCAGAGAGAGGTGGATGACTGGGTCTTGTTGGGCATACAGCCTAGCCTATTCACAGAGTGCCAGGGCAATGAGAGTTTTTTCAAAGGAACAAAAAGGGGTTGGAAAGATGGCTCATCAAGTCAGAGTACACTTATCTTGCAGGGGACCCAAGTTCAGGTCACATAATACATATTAGGTGTTCACAACCACATATGACTCTATCTTTCAGGATCCAGTTCTCTCTTCTGGCTTTCATACACAGTTACACTCTCATGCACAGATACCCCAAACACATACACACTTTCTTACTTCCAAATGAAAGCATAAAAGATGAATGACATCTGAGAAATGAGACCTGAGGTTGTCCCTTGGCCTCCAAATACATGCAAACATACATGCACATAAACAAAGATTGTGATTGTTATTCTTGGTTGTCAACTTTACTATATCTGGAATTAGCTAAAACCAAAGTAGCTGGGTACACGTGTAAGGGATTATTTTGTAAACTAAATCATTTGAAGTAGGAATATCCACCCTTTAACTCAGATGTTTTGAGGTGAGATAATCCATCATTAACATGGGCCACACATTCTGGAGGCAGCCTATATAATGGACATAGAAGATAGAAGGTTTCCTCTTTACCTGCCTGTCCTCATTCTTACTGAAAAGTTTATTTGCTGGCATTAGAACCTACTTCTTGGGGATTGTGGCATTTACTGAAAAACATCCAAGGCAACCAACTTCAGGGACTACAATATTCTAGGAGTTTCTGTTGGTAGACAGCTATTGTTGGACTATCTGGACCATAAGCCTCTCTAATACACACTATATTTACACATTCTGTCAATACTCTTCTTCTGTATAACCATGACTATTACAAAAATCATATACAAATACAAACAAAAGTTATCTGGAAATTGTTATACTGAATGAATGCAGGGACCTGTGGCTCTTTCAATAAGTACAAAACAGCAAAATGAGGACAAATGTAAAATGTGGGTAAGAAAGACAAATTTGAGTTTAAAGGTAGAGAGATTTGCACTTGAAATCCACTTTTGCCAGCATAAAACTTAGACTGGTCACTTCAGTGTTGTAGTCAATTAAAACATGCAATAATACAACCAGGGTGTCAGTGCCCACTACACAGGCAGGCTGCAGGACTGCTAATGCAGAAAAGAAACCAAGACCATTAAGTTGCAGGACCAGCTGGAAGGTGACTCAGCAGTTAAGACCAGCTACTTTTCTTCCAGTGGTTGCCTGTTCAGTTCCCCATACCCAAGTATCATGGTGCATCAACACCTATAGTTCCAGTTGCAGGGGATCCAGTGCCCTATCTGGCCTGCAAGGAAACTACACTCAACAGTACACATGCCCACACACAGACACTCAGGAACAAACATTTTAAAAATAAAAAAAATAGATCTTAAATTTGAAATGTACTGTGTGGAGTATGTTGAACACTGTTGTGATAACTGGGAGGAAAACATTTACTGCAACTTCACAGGCAGTTTACTTCTGAGTATCCTCAGGGGACTAAAACAGGGGAGGAAACAGGAAGACCTGTAATGCATTTGCCATCTGAAAATCTTCCTCACATAATTGCAACACTATTCTTCATAGATTCAAAGAGCTAAAAAGGAACTGAGCAGAGAAATCATGTGGTTTCTTCCCTCTTATACCCTCTTAGTTTTACAAATGGGGAAACAAAGTCCCATAAAGAAAACCAATAACTCACAGCATTTCTATTACAGAACACTGACAGGAAAACATGCTAACAAGCTGAAGGCAACAGTTGTTATTGACTATAAATGGCAAGACTAGGGTCATTGTTGTGGTTTTCAGCTAAAATAAAATGGAAAGAACTGACTGCTTGGATGTCCTGTATTAATTCTTCCCAGCAACTCTTTCTATGACCTGCAAAAGGTTCTTTCATCTCCCTACATTTCAGTTTCAGTATATTAGATGAAGGAAGACAGAAATTGTTTAGTTTGGTTTTAATACTTTCCTAAAGATTTTCCAACTTGAGAATATTCTCATACCACCCAATGAGATTATTCTCAGCAACAATAAGTTACACTAAGAATAATTAAATAAACCAACTAAATAATAACCACATGTTCTCAGAGAAACATGTGCTTTGCTATTTTAAAATAGAATTGCACTGCTGTAAAGTCTAGTGAAAAAAGTAATTCCATTGAATTTACCCTATGAACATATACAGGGGGAAGAGGTCCTCCTCATATACAGTCATAGGGGAAGGGAGTAAGGGGAAAATGGGAGGGATGGAGGAATGGGAAGACACTAGGAATGGGAAAACAATTGAGAAGTAATATGAATAAATTAATAAAATATATTAAAAAAGAATTTTAGCTCTCAAAATAAAATAACATAAACTCATATTGTTAAAGTTGTTAAGAGAATATTCACCTAACTCCAAAAATGTTGTTAATATCATTTTTAGTTATAGTGTCTAGAACTCAAGACCGCCATGATAGAGATGGTACCACCCGTAATGGGTGGGGTACTCCCCATCAATGACTAATTAAGAAAATGTCCTAAACATTTGCTTGCAACTTAATCATATGGAGGCTCCATGCTCTCTGATGATTCTGGCTAGTGTCAAGTTGACATGAAACTAGCAAGCATGAGATGCTATAAATGAGATATAGTAATGGATAACTTTGAAATGACTGTGATATTTCTAACAAGGTTTATGAGTATTATGTTACATGAGGTTCAGTAAATAAGAAGCAAAGGGGAGGGTACCCCACAGAGAGAGAGAGAGAGAGACAGAGACAGAGGAGGAGAGAAAGGGGATAAGAGGTAAAAGAGAATAAGAGGGTAAGAGCAATGTGTATTTCTAAGCTATATTGATGTAGTTATGCTACTGCCCCACATGCTAGAATATCTTTCAGACATTATATATCATTTTTACAAACATTATAGGCCAAATTACATTTCCAATATTATTCAGTGAAATTAGGCTCTCAGTGAGACTTAGGATGTTTCATTTGTGTCATTTTGGTCAAGTTATAAAGGGTTTAGAAGCAAAGGTGTTCTTCAGACCTGATCTCTAGACATTCCACTTGAATGCTTTGGCTCTCATTTCAGAAGCTATAAATTGTTTACATACAGAGACACAATTTAATTTTCTTTCATATTTCCCCATTACATCTCATTATCACTATTATTATGATTATTGTTATTAATAATAGTAATTACAAATGCTACCTACTGTTCATCTGTTGCCATGGGGATTACCACTGAGAATGAATAATAAACAAAAGAAAGTTATTTTAAGAGATAAAGAGAAGAGAAATAATTC
The DNA here is from genome assembly GCF_964271855.1 of Acomys minous. NCBI lineage: Eukaryota > Metazoa > Chordata > Mammalia > Rodentia > Muridae > Acomys > Acomys minous. The sequence goes on along the minus strand of NC_140483.1, from coordinate 73,517,496 downwards.
TGACTATTAAAACTACATTCTGCTTAAATATCTGTCTGTTTGTGGAGCAAAAAAAAAAAAACAATTACTGTAGGTTTTTTTCACAATACTGCTAAAGAAGAACCATCTGCAGATTGTCAATGCCCTGAATTAGTGCAGCAGTGCATTTTAATGAAAATATTTTTAAATGTTTAAGAAATTAGAAAGGAAATTGTAAAATCCATAGAAGCAACTGAAATTGAAAGTACAACTTAGCAGATCTTCTAGGACACAGCTATGGCAGTCTATTCTTAGAGAAAATTGTATAATGACAAGCAGCCACATGGAAAAATCAGATGTAAGGTAAGCAAGCTAATGATGCTCCTTAAATCCTTAGAAAAACAAGAAGAAAATCACAAACCCAGTGGGCAGCAAGAACAATAAATGTTAAGGTGGAACCTAGTGAAATAGAGACACAAGAAAATATAGGACATCAATCAATCAAAGTTGAGACTTTGAAAAATTTTTAAGTTTGATAAACCAAGAGAGACAGACTCAAAAAGAAGACCAATTTAACAACATCCAAGATGAATAGGGAATTATTAGTGTCTATTCCAGTTAAGTCCTGATCATGTTACTGTTAATACAAGTCCAGGAACCTATGCTGTAGGACCCACCTTCTCTTCAACCTTTATAATGGGAAGGATGACAATTGGTGTAAAGCAATTTCTACCTCCTTTAAAAGCCACAGAGTTCCATAAAGAGCTGTTATTTCTCCCAAGAGTACCATCCCAGCTGCTTGGGGAGGAACACATACCTGTCTGTTGTTCCTATCACAACCAGGTGCTTTTAGAACAGGGTTTCTCTGTTTGTGGAAACATCCATTACCAGTTCCAGGCCACTGCACTCCCTGCGTTAGCTGTGATGTACACAGTATCACATCCATCATTCCTCTTCTACCTGACTGTGCTGGCCACATTTACGACTTCTAGACAACCTACTTGACTGTGATTTATCCTCTCAGTTCACTCTAGCCCTCACTTTATAGGTAGCATTTTTGAGAAGTTATTTTTCTTTTCCTCTGGTTTTAAAGCAGATAGTGTGATCAAAAAGACCCAGGAAATCTGTTTTACAGTCTAACAAGTTGGTGGATTAGATGCCACATATACTGAATCATATCTGGTAGCTTTGAAAAAAATGTTATCCCTCGAGGATATCCAGAACTTTCTTTTAGTGACATTCTTCAGTGTGGCTTGAGGGCTAAAAGGTGAATAAATACTGTAGACCCTGATCTCAAGAGTGTATAGATGGGTGCTGAGGTTTAGTTCAGTTAGTAATATGCTTACCTAGCAAGAAAGAATACCTGGATTTGATTTGCATCCCCACACAAACGATATAAGGTGATATATCCCTGTAATTTTTGTACTTAAATAGGGACTCATGAGTATCAGGAGTTCACAACCATCCTCAGCTACATAGTGAGTCCAAAGCCATCTTGTATACATGAGACCATACCTAAAAAATTGGTTGGCTGTGGGAGATTTTTTTTTATATTGCTTTCCCATTGAGATACATATCTAGTATAACAAATGGAGAGGCTAGCGGACTGATCTTAACTGTTTTATACTTGTAGCTTGCATAGACAAGAATATTTTCAAGCCAAATTATAATTTGTATTTTGTGAAAAAAACAGTGATGCTGTGGGCAGTTCTTGCAGTGGTCTTACAAATGTTCATTTTCTCTCTGTCTAGAGACCTTTTCATGGTCTTTTGTCATTTAGAAGGATCATAAGCAACTATTTTTTAAAGAATACTTTAAAAGAGGATGGAGATATGTCTTGGTAGTGAAGATATATTGCTATTCTTACAAAAGATCCAGGATTAATTGTTAGCACACACATGTAGATTTGCAGCTATCTGACAGTCAAGTACCAGGGGGATCCGGCAGCTTCTTTTGGCCTCCACAGATGGCAGGTATGGCCATGGTATATGTACACAAATACAAAAAAAAAATAAAACTTCTCATGCCAATAAAATTAAATAAATAAAACTTTTGAGCAGTGTTAGTACAGGCCTTTGGGAGGCACAAGCAGGCATATAATATTTCCTAGTTCATGGCCAGCCTGGTCTACAGAGTGAGTTTCATAACCACTAGAGACACACAGAATTTCCCTGTCTCAACATAAAGAGCAGACTACCAAGAAGAGACTTGATATCCTAGCATCATATTCAAGGGAGGCGGTCCCTCTCAGTCACAGTCACAGTCATAGGGAAGGGGAATGGGGTCAAACTGGGAGAGAGGGAGGAATGGGAGGATGCATGAGCTGGGATAGCAAATGATATGTAACATAAATTATTTTATTTTTCAATAAAAATGTGTTTAAAAAGAAATTAATAAACATTTATTTATTTACTTGTTTATTTATTTATTAAGTATGTGTGCACATCTGTGTTCAGGTAAATGTATAGGCACCCACATGCAACAATGCATTTATGAAGGTCAATGGGATTGAGTTTACATCATCAAATATGTGCAAATGTCTTTACTCCCTGAGCTAACTGGTTGGCATTTAGCCAAGAATGACCTCGAATTTCTGACCTTTTTGTCTCTTTCTCTTCAGTGCTGGTCTCAAATAATCTTTACCACTGCTTGATTTATGCATCAAGTACTGGGGATGGTAGTCAGGGCTTCTTGCTAACTTGGTAAGTACTCTAAAAACTGAGCGTCATTTCTAGTCCTTGACTTAGAAGTTTCTTTGTGGTCATGGAAGAATATTGTGGCAGACCTTATTTAGGTCCAGTTTGAAGATAAAAACAGCAATTCACTCAAATTTACTTTCATTTTCAACATGTGTCATTTTTGCTATTGAGTGGTAGTAGTCTTGAGCCTTAATCTTCCACAATCTCTCTTTCTATAAATGAAAATAAGAAAGGATCCCTTTTTTACATTTCATCATGTGTATTAAAGGAGAAAAACTCTCTGAATGTATAAAGTAGGATCCTCAGAATGAATACTGTTTCATAATCCTTCATTTAGACATGTGAAGATATCAATATCACTCCACAGAACTTTTTAAGACTCTGTCAAGTGTAAAGGATTTGTCTTCATCTAAAGAAGTGATAGCAAAGGGTACCATTTACACTTGCCTCCTAAGACCAAAAGAAGACAGGTTTTTTCCTCACCTCCCTCCTCTCTCTCTCTCTCTTTCTCTCTCTCCTTTTTTTTCTGTCTGTTTGATTGATTGTCTTTGTCTCTTTGTCTCTCTGTCTTTCTCTGTATTATATGTATTATATGAGTATCTGTGCACATGGTTGATTAGAGTCATATTCTCAACTGTTTTCCTCTTTACCTACCAAAGCATGGTTTCTCACTGGACATGGAATACACTAATTAAGCTATTACATGCAAAACTTTTTTATAGTGACTCTGAATATCAGACTATGGAGTGCTAGAACTAAAGATGTGCCAACACAACTGCCAAGATTTCTCACATATACATGCCAAGCTTCTAATATGCTAAACCATCTCCCATCCTCAAGACAGCTGTTTCTAACATATGTCTACCTGTCTATTCTGCTTATTCTCTGATTCTGGAGAATCTCAGAGACAGTAAAATTAATTCACTTTTCAGTTGACACTCATTCTCCCAAGCCTATCACAATATAAATGATATTGTGTCTGTTACATGTCATACTATGTGGGTAGCCTTTTCTAACTCATAAGGTCTCTTTCATACAAATTAAAATAAAAACAAAAAAGCTACATATGCTATAATAGAAAAGAGTGTCTCATAAACCTCTGCCTAACACTTTGCCATAGTGTAACTTCCCTTGTTGTAATAACATATCCTGACAAAAGTAAAATCGGGAAGGAAGATTTTATTCTGGCTCACAGTTCAAGGCTATAGGAGAGCATTGTAGGGAAGCAAGGGTAGCAGGAGAGTGAAGTACCTGGCCACATTTTACCCACAATCAGGAACCAGGGAGTGATTAATGCTTTTGTTTGGCTCACTTTAACATTTTTATACATCAAAGCCAAGGAGATGGTGACACCAACAGTGGGTGATCCTCCTCATCTCAGTAACCTAATCAAGATAATCTCCCATAGCCATATCTAGAGACTAGGCTAAACTAATCAATCCTTCACCACTGTGCCTAGAGACTTGAGTCTTAGATGAGCTAGATCCTTTCAAGATAATAATGACTAACCACCAGCCACTCTACCCCCAAAACAGTTCTATGACTCACCATGGACTTAAGATATCAGGATCTCTCCTTGGCTTTTTATGATCTCAGCAATATATCTTGCAATCACTAAGAATGACACTTGGTTTTTAAAAGGTATTTGCTTTTATCGTTGACAGTTACCTTTTGAACATAACAGTATCATGGGAAAAGGCAAATGTCCATCAGTAGATACCTGGCTGAATAAAGGGTTATTAACTGACATAGTGCAGTACAAGGAAGCCAGAGTAAAGTATGTGGCATTTCAACTGATCTAAACTGCTTTCTCTCATATACTGTCAAGTGGCCAATGTAAGTACCAATGCAGAAAGAGGATGCTAATCATTGTGCTATAGTAGGTGAGAAGATGAACACACAGAAAAACTACAAAATAGCATAAACCTATATCCAGAGGTGATGAACAAAAATAGATTGAATGTAACAAGAGAGGGAGATTTCTCTGACCAGTTATGGTGTGAGCTTGCTATTTTGACTTTTCACTTTTATCAGATTAAGAAGCACCTAAAAATTAGTTTACTCCTAGGCATATCTGTGAAAGTGTTTCCAGAGATGATTGAGACTCAAGTCTCCAGGCACTGAAGTGAAGGATTGATTGCTTTGATTGCTACCACTCATAGTTTTTAACATTGAAACATTTTAACTTCTCATATAAATGAAATCAAATGGATGAAGCAAGTGTAAGTCTGACTACAGAATATTAACTGGGTAAAATCTCCTAAATCAACATTAACATGTTAAACCACAGAACTAGCCAAAAATTAAATGATGTCATTTTGATGACAGTGCTTTTTCTAACAGTAAACTTTTGGCAGAATATAATCTAAGGATGAAAGCCAAATGATGCTCAAGGAAGTTTTTAAAATGAGTCTGTTATTGTCCTGATGCTACTGATGTGGTTCTAAGCCACCTTGGTCTATATTGTAGGGTGGAGCAAATGAAAAAGTATATTGATGTTATGGGACAAGTCTCACAGTAGGGGGCATATGGGAAGAAAACATAATCAAAGAACTATTAATGATTTTGGGTTTGCATCAGTGGCAGCTTCACTGAACTTGTAATATAGACCCACATACCTGTGCACATGTAATTCTTCACTGTGCTCTTTGAAAAAGAAAAACAAAACTCAATGTGATGATCAAGCCTATTGTCTAGAACTTGATTTCCAAGTCTTCATAATAAGGAATATACATTGTCAGGCTGTTTGCTAGATCTGGTGTACAATAGGACAAATTCAATGTTACATTTTTTAAGTTTGGATCTCTTGTTTGTAATGATTTATATTATCAGGTGTAGTGGCCAAGGCTCTCAGCATGTCAGAATGAGGTTTCTGGTCAGTGTGAATTGAGGCTCTCAATTAACCTCCATGTGTCTGGTGCTATGCTGTAATCTGGTATCTTAGACTGTGTAAAAAAGTAAAAGGTCAATTGTGTATCAGCACTCACCTGTCTCTGGTTCCTGACTGCAGAGGCAATGTATGTAGCCATCTCTTACTCCTGACATGATGCACTCTCAACCTGAAATTTCCCCAGACCAGAAACTCTGGTACTTCACTGCCTGGAGTTCAGTCCCATATACCAAGTTCATGTGTAGAGCAAGGCTACAATTTGCAGTTTGCAAGTGAGCTCTGGTCCACACTCTGGGGACTGGGCTCCCATCCTCTGTGGGCCAGTGAATGAATAGAGGCCAGAACTGCCTATGGTCCGCACTGTGCAGAACCTCTCACCTAGTTATCTCCAGTGCTTGTAGTCTGTGGTGCTCTGCAGGGTCCATAATCTTCTCCCTGTAGATCAGATACAGTACTTTTTTGTGTTCCACCATCTTGGAATTCCTTCTTCTCCTCCTCCTCCTCTTCCTCCTCCTTCTCCTTCTCCTCCTCCTCCTCCTCTTCCTCCTCCTCCTCCTCCTCCTCCTCCTCCTCCTCCTCCTCCTTCTTCTTCTTCTTCTTCTTCTTCTACTTCTCCAATTCACAAAATTTCAGCAAAAGTAGGATTTTTGGACTGGAGAGATGACTTTGTGGTTAAAAGCTCTAGCTGAAGTCATGAGTTTGATATGCAGCACCCACAGGTGGCTCACAACAACTACTCAGTTTATGGGTACCATTCCTAGGAACTTTTTCTTTAGACTATCAGAACCCAGATTGACAATTGGTTATCAGTAGTTTCATAATCCACTGTGTATCAAAATTAACATCCTTGCCAGGGGTTACCTCAAGAAAACATCCTCCTTGGCCTACAGATTAATGGGAATGACTGTTCTTTACAGCACCAGTGAATTTGCTGTGGGTTGTCAGTACTGTTTAATGCCTCAGTCTGTACTTTCTTATATTTCCCCCAAAATATATGTCACAACAATTAAAGGAAAACAAATAAAAAGTCTCTGCAGAGATGGCTCACTTAGTAAGGTGCTTGCTACACAAGCGTAAAGACCTGAGTTTAGACTTCTAAAATCAGTATTGGGTAGGCAGAAGTAGCTTGACCTGGAGGTGACTGGACAACCACCCAAGGTGAACTGATCAGGTTCAGGTACAGTTAGAGACTCTGTCTCAGAAACTAATGTGGAATGGCCTAAAAAAGCTCTTAATCTTGACTTTTGGCTTGTGCATTTTAATAAACATATGTATGCTCATCCACATAAGCATGATCACACATACATACCTATGTACCTCTAACTTACATACTCATGTTTAATATATACATGTATATATGTGTATATATACATATATCATACAACATACATACAGAGACAGAAAGAGAAAGACAGAGTAGAAAGACAGATATAGAGGAAAATAGATACACACACACACACACACACACACACACACATATGGGGAAGAGAGAGAGAGAGGAGAGAGAGGAGAGAGGGGAGAGGGAGAGGGAGAGGGAGAGAGAGAATAAGAAGAAAGGAGAAGTTTTGGGAGTAAAGTATTTCTAGATTGAGAGCAAACGTGTCTTGAAAATCAAATCCCAAACATGAGGTGTCTTAAATTTTTGAATGAAAATACTCAACAAACAGAAGCTGCATTTGTACGTATAATGCCAAAAAGGTTTCTTGTGATTCACAGTAATTATACTATATAATCATCAGAGTAAACCTGCAAACAGAGTTTCCATGTTCTTCACACAGCTGCTTAGGAAATGGTGCTATCCCCAAATGTGAAATGCAGATCACTGCACATCAGGCTCATAGTTGTTATACAAATAACAGCTGTTTCTAGTACAAAATCAACTCAGGGGCTGGGGACATGGCTCATTAGGTAAACAGTACCTGTTGGTCAAGCTGAGGGCATAATTTTATATCCCCAGTCCACATAAAAATCCATGCATGCCCATCTGTGCCTATAACACAGCATGTGGGAAGGAGAGTCAGGGGGGGTTGCTGTCTTGCTAATCAACAGTTAATTTCCAAGTTCCAGAGAGGTCTTCTCTATAAATGTTGCTGTTTCCTGATCTCTGTGCATATATATGGGGAAACGTGCTCATACATATGTGTATGCATACACCACACACACATATATCATATAAACACAAATCTCCTCACACATACACAAAACCTGGCTCAAAATGCAGGTATTCAAAGACACCTTGAATGACCAAGTTTCTTCTTTCCTTTATGTACATTTCCTCCTGGTTTCCCTTTCTGTGCTACCAATGGATTCTTACTCTATTTACCAAACTGGGTCTAAAATATCTGTGCAATATACCAGTCTTCTCTCAAAAATTTTTGAAAAAGAATATATTTATTCACTTTGTGATTTTTTTTTGCTAAACTCAGGAGTAATAAGATATAGTTTGTTTGAGCTATTTTGCATAATTGGCTTAAGGAATGATCTATAAAATACTAAACCCATAAAATAAATGATGAAGTAAATAAATAAGAATTAGAAATACATAATTTATTGAGTGGAGTCTACCACTTCAATGTCAAAGTCGTGTCTAACTTTACACTGAGAATAAAATCAACTTTAATAGCAATTGAGAGAGTCACAAAATAATCTGAAGTATAGAGAGATGGCTCAATTAATAAAATGCTTTCCTCACCAGTACAAATACCAGAGATCAGTCAGTAGAAACTTAGATGTAAAGTCAGGCATGATAGTACTGGGTTGAAACAAATAAGGCAACCCTAGAGTGTGTGGCCAGTTGGTCCAGGTGAATTAGTAAGCTTAAGGCCAACAAGAAACTATGTTTCTTGTTCAAAAACAAAAGTAGGTGCCACTCAGAGAACAACATTCAAGGTTCTCTTCTGTCCTACACATACAGGCATACACAATAGACACACACAGACATGCACACATATCACACACACACACACAGAAAGTATATTTTTAAATTTTAATTTAATTTAAAAATTTAATTTATTTTTTATTTATGAGTTTCTTAAGGAAATGAATAGGATTTATTCACTGTGTGATCTTTAGTGCCAAGCACAAACAACCTTAGAATGTAATTTTCATAAATTAATTTCTACATAATTAAGTAATGCATAAATAACTGAGCACATAAAAAATATATGATGGAGTAAATAAATAAGAGATTTGGCAAATAGATAAATAGATTAGAGATTAATAAAGAATTTGAGAAATTTGTGGGCTAATAAAGAGGTAAATGATGAAAGAATTATAAGCCCAGTGTCAGGAAATCTTGAGAACTCAAGCTTCCTCTCCTCATTAATCTCCTCCAGTGTTCTCAGACTCAACATGCCCTGCTAAATGGATGTGTGAAAGGAATTTCTCTAAGTGGCTGTTAAAATTCTTGGCAATTTGGAGGTGATAGTGCTTTAATTTCAGGGTAATGCCACAGCTTTATGACTTAGTGCTTTACTTAATAGCTCAATTTAGCAAGAGATTAGGCCTTCTTCTGCTAGCCCAGAGAGATCACTTCAAAGCAGAGGATTCTACAAATTGCACTAAGATCCACTGTAGGACTTAGCTTGAGAGACCTGCCTTCTGGAAGCCCTGTGAGGACCGTACTTCTGGCAACAGCCTGATGCATAAAATGCTGCTTCTTTTATCTGGTGGATGGCTGTTTTTAAGCTCTTCAGAGAACTCTTCATTACAGAAATCAACTGTCCCTAGGAAATGAGAGCCACAATATAAATTGGAATGACATAAAGATGCAGCAACACTAATATTATTCCAAGTGATTAAACTGCAATTGAGCCACAGCACACACATCACTCATGAGTGGATCACCACCAGTAAACCAGCTTTGAAATTTCTCTCAGGATGAGCTAAACACACTGTCCATGAAGACTGGTCCTGCTTTTGGGGTGGGTGGGTATAGAGAGAGAAGTGTGGTAGGATAGAAAATCAGGGAAAAGTAAAACAGACTTGAAAAGGGAAACAAGCCCCTCACTTTGGAGTTGATGTTTGGAGAAGTCAGAAATCTAGCCCAAGGAACAACTGCTAAAGGCCTTTCTCTCTTCCTGCTAAAAAGCTACAATTTTGCAAGTCTCTCACCAGAGATACTTTGTGCAATGCAAGTGGCTCATGGTTTCAGGTTTTCAGATTATAATTTCTTCCAAGAAATTCCTACAGCCATCCTATAATTTCAGTTATAAAAAAATACTGAATGGGAGTTTCTTCACAACCCTTTTAGCTGTACCCTGAGAGCCATCAAAATAGTCTCTATGACCATTGTTAAAGCATTCAGTAGTTACTCCACTTGAGTATGTCAATAGGGCCTGCTCTTTCTCTGAGACCCCCTCCCACCATGCTTACAGTTTATATTAAAATACTACTTCTATGGTCCAGTGAGTTGGCTCAGTGGGTTAAAGCACTTGTTTCAGGTTTCATTTCTGGAATGCATTTGATGAAAGGAGAATTCTTATTTCTGTAACTTGTTCTCAGAAATATACACCTTCAGAAGCACTAACATACACAAAAGTAAAATAGATGTAATGAAAAATTGCCCTGTCTCCAGGCACAGACAGAAACAGATACAGAGAAGGATATTACTATGGTAGGGTCTCTAACCTTTCCAGAATTTGTAGTATTTTTCCATTGTAGCAAGAATGTCCAAATAGTTAGCTTTCTTCATCCTGACTTCTTCTTCACCCATAGCAGGAACAGTTCTTTAAAAATACAGACTTGGCTATGGCGTCTCATCCATTTCCAAAATAAGTTCCAAATTTCTAGCCATGATGAATCATGTTTGAAGTGTATCAGTGTGAAGATGTGAGAATTGTCCTTATCACCTCATCTGATAAGATGCTCACAATACTGTGTAGACTTATTGCATCCTTTGAATTTTTCATTTTGTTTATTATAATTATTTTCTGTGAATCAAAACCAAGACCCTTGTTCAATATACTTTAATCCAGTTTCTTGTGTATAGCTGGCTTTTTCTTGCTACCTACTGAAAAGGTTTAAGGATTATTCAATATAAAGTATTCACTTATAATTGGAAACATGCCCAAAAGGAGATTGGGATAAATGTGATGACACCCTACTGATGTGAAGACACCCTATTGAGACTCTAGGTAAGAGAAATACAGGAATTGCAGAAATAGAAGGAACCAGAGGGTCCTTGAAACCTACAAGAAGAACATCGTGTTGGGTGAATTGGGGTCCAGGGGTGTCTGCTCAAACTATTGCACTAACCAAAGACCAAATAGGCAGTAAATATCAAAGCCTTACTTTGATCTACCCAATGGACAGGACAGTCTCCACAGTTATGTGTAGACCGGGGACTGACCCTGACATGAACACTGGTGCTACATATTTAACCACCTCCCCTTGGTGGGGAGCCCTGATGGCACTCAAAGAAAGAATAAACAGGTTACCAAAATAAAACTTGATAGCCTATGACTATATAGTGAGGGAGGAGTTCCCCTTCGGTCTTAGACCTAGGGGAGGGGAATAGGGTAAAAGCAGAAAGGAGGGAGGAATGGGAGGAAACAAGTGAGGGTATAACAACTGAGTTGTAATCTAAATAAATTAATACAATTAAAATTTAAAAAATAAACTAAAGGTGAAGCATTATTAACAATGCCCACCTGGGTCTCTCTCTGTCTCTCTCTGTCTCTATCTCTCTCTGTCTCTCTCTGTCTCTCTGTCTCTGTCTCTGTCTGTCTCTCTCTCTCTCTCTCTCTCTCTCTCTCTCTCTCTCTGTGACTGTATGTGTACATTTACACATGGCAGTGTGTGCACATGTCCATATACATGTGTGGTAACAATAAGAAGATAGGGTTTTCATCAATAGTAATCCATCTTGGTTTATGAGACAGTCTCTCATTGAATTTAGATCCATTGATCAGCTATATTGTTGAGTCAATGCACTCCAGGGATCTGCTTTAACCCATTATCTAAATCTGATATTACACATTCTCACTTTTACACTGGTTTCTATGTAGTTGGCGGGGACTCAAACTCAGTTTTTGTGTTTAAACAGCAGGGACATTTCATATTGGGCCTTCCTCAAGGCTCAATGTCAAAATTGATTCTATATTTCTAGTGGCACTTTGGCTAGAATAGTAACTCAACACAAACAAATACAGACAAATATAAGAGAGCTTGTTACAGGCCTTCTGTGACAGAAAACATTGCACTTAGAACAAGTGCTTCCACTGTAGCAGGTGTAATTGTGCTCCTCTTTTTGGTACTCATAGCATTATTCTAGAAAATGTTCTAGCTCCTTCGATAATGAGTGATTCCATAGGTAGATATACCTAAGTAGATATTCAATATATGGTCTCAACTCAAAGGACAATTTGTGACAGCAGTAGTGTGTGTGTGTGTGTGTGTGTGTGTGTGTGTGTGTGTGTGTGTGTGTGTTTCTCTCTCCCTCTCTCTCTCTCTCTCTCTCTCTCTCTCTCTCTCTCTCTCTCTCTCTCTCTCCCTCCCTCCCTCTCAGTATACATGTACACATGCATGCATGTGTATGTGTGTGGATTCCAGAGAACAACCTTGAGTACTGTGTCTTAGGACATACACTGACCATCATGTTTCCTTGAGAACAAGTCTCTCATTGCCCTTTGACTAGCTAATTGAGTTAGTTTGGTTGGCTACTGAAACCCCAGGGATTCACCTGACTCTGTCTCTCCAGTACTAGAATTATAACCAGGTGCCAGCAGAGTTGATTTTTGCATGTGTATCAGAGATCAAAACTATATCCTCCTGCTTGCAGAATAAGAACCTTACTGATTGTGCTGTCTTCTCAGCACCTTGAATGCAGTAAATTTGCAATGATGACTAAACAACTGATGATTTAGAAAAATAAATGTGAAACTTTGGCCCATACTATATTTGTGTCAATATTTGGAAGAACAATTAAAACTGTACATTCTTTCTATAGTCCCTGCCTATGTGTACCTCCACACAAGTATGTATGGATGTGTGTGTGTGTGTGTGTGTGTGTGTGTGTGTGTGTGTGCCTTTAAACATGTGATTTAAATTTTGTCTTTGTGTGTGTGTGTTTTGTTTTCACATGAATGTAAATTCTTCAGTGGGAGCACATATATATGAGTGCAAGTCTGTGTGTATTTTGGAAGTAGATTGATTGGGGATGAAGTCAGTAGAAGGATGCCAGCAAAAATTTGCATTACACATGCCATGAAACAAACAACTTACTTTGATCATTACCATTTGTCCAACACTATAAGCATACTCAAACTGTGAGGAAAAAGTAATGTCCATGTGTATCTTATGCTCTCAATTACTTTCATTCACCTTATACTGACAGACATGTGTGGAGCCAATGAGTACACTGCAGCCACTGCTCTAACTTCAGGAAGCAAGGAAAATAACTGAGGCCAAACTGTGTGGACATAGTTTATCATTGCAGTCAATACCTGGAATGATAATCGATTACCTCCACCACACTTCACATTATAGCTAGAAATATTGGAGAGACCTTCATCACAATATCTTGTCTACTCCATTATGCATGCTTTGATAAGTTTTAATGAAAAGAAGCTGCTGATGAGCAAAGAGAATTGGAGAACCATAAAAGCCTGGTGTAGCATTGGGACATTCTAACAGAGGCTTGGAAATGGATTATGAACTGTTTGAGAATAAAAAACAAGCTTTGATTTAGAAATCTGCCTAAATATCTTCTGCAAATTCTCTGTACTCCTTTTCTATTGCCCTACATATATGAAACTGGCATTGGCTCTGTAGTGATAGGGATGGAATGTGTTTTGACAGTGGCTCTACGTAAACAATGTTTCACATAAATATGCAATTTACTGAAGAGGAAGATGCTTCTTCTGGGAAATAAATATATTGTACTAGAAGGCAAAGTATCTGCTAACATTAAAAAATTTATAAACTCACTACAAACTGAGTTCTAAGGAAAATATTTTAAAACTGTACAAACTGGCTGTAATCTGAGTGGTCTATGTGGTCAGAGATTCCCACTCTTCCAAATGGGCTCCATCCTTAGATATTTTCCCCAGAAAGATTCTCCACAGACTTCTCTAGTCTTGAAAATAGAATGGCCATTTAGAACAGGTAGAGACTTTATTGATTTATCTCATATGCTAAGAATGTTATATAGCATTCCATTATGTGGAAAATTGTGACTAGAAGTGATTGTTGATACTATAATCACGACATAACATCAGATCACTGTTTCAACTGCTTGGTTTAGAAAAAAATGGAACTTCATGAGTGTGATAATTAACATAGCTGCAAATTTGGCAGGCTTCAGTATTACAGAGGACCTCTAAGCAATCACACAAGGACATTCAGCTATAGAATAATGTTGTGAAAAGACCCACTGTAAATGTGAGTAGCACTATTATGTGGGCTGGGATCACAGTGAGAACAGAAAGGAGAACATCAGCATTCATCTCCCTCTGCTCCCTGACTATGGATGTAATGTGACAAGGTGCCTCATATTTATACTGTCATGCTTGCTTTAAAGTGTTGGCCTATATCTCCAAACTCTGAGACAGAATAAAGCCTGCCTTTCTTACTTTGCATTGCCATGTGTCTTGTCAAAGCACTAAATGAAGTAATTATACCAGGATATATCCTGAGATTTTCATATTAATCTTAAGAGAAAATCACTTTTATTATCTTCATTTTCTGATAAGGAAACCAATCTAGAATAGTTAAATGACTTGACCAAATGTGCATGACTATATTTTCCAATCATTAGGATTTAAACTCCAGTGCAATTCCAAAACATATATCACTCTCATGTTTGAAGATGAAAGACATTGGGAAAGGCTGCATAGTAAATAAATTTCAGAAGGAAATGAGAAACAGTGAAGCATGTTTGACTTCTGGACTTAGAATTGAATTGCAAATCCTAACAATGACATATAACCAGTTAATACTGAATACTAAGGCTGTTTTCAAAGCTCCTATCTGTTATGAACTTAAAGGGAAAGGGCCTTAGTCTAAGATACATTACATAATGTAGAAAAGCATAAAAGGAGAAATGGAGAAATGAAGTTTGAACTTAATTTCACTTTGCTTAGTAAACTAGAATCAATAAAGAAGTAGAAAAAGTATGAACAAAGATTCGTCACAAGTTGTATTTGCCTACTTTTCCTTGATTAAACAAGATTCATGTGGTAGGGTGATCTCTGAAGAGATTTATTTAAGACCACAGGTTAGGCGGCTCAATATAAAGCTGCACAGCATTTACTCAGGTAAAAGCAAAGAACTTCAGAAGGAGGAGGCATATGTAAGAGAACGAGATTATGTGCTAATACAGGAATCCAAAATGACTAAGAGAGGTCAGTCTTGATCATTCATAAAAACAATCCCGTGAGAATTACCCAGGCTTTCAGTGATCTGTGTCAACCAAATGGCAAAAGGACAACCCGTAGGAAGGCAGGTTCCACTCAAGCAATGAAGTGCTCATATTATTTTTATCTCATGTAACATGGAGCCTTTTAAAAGCAATTTGCTTACCTTTTTCTGGTAGAATTAAAAGACATGATATTTGTAGACTCCAATTAAATTCCCTAGGATGGCTGAATTCAGTAATTGGCAACCATCCCACAATATATCATACATATTACTCAGCAGTAGGCATTTGTCTCCTTTGACTTCTCTTGTAGCCAAAACACCTCTTTTATGGGAAGCGTGGACCAGGGACAATTTTCATCGAAATGCTTTAGAAAGCATAGGACAAGTATACTAACTGAATTAGAATTTCCTAAGCTAGCCTCTAATTCTATATTTTTTACTAAAAATCCAAGAGCGATTTATGAATTGAAAAGAATCAGGACACATTGAGAAACCCAGTCCCAGACTGTGTGTTTGAATGGGACTAGCTACCAAGAAGAACAGGAAACAATACAGTTTCTATTCCTGCTCTAACATGATTATAATCTAGGTAGCATATA